>NC_143550.1:140786875-140961250 GCF_054136105.1 Typopeltis vanoorti | reverse complement strand
CCAGAATTCATCTTTCTCTTCTGCTGTACAGCCAACTTGTGGGGGTGCATACATAAGACGACCAGTTACTCTTCTCCAAACCCAGTTTCATTTGCATTATCCTGTCGTTCCTCCTACTCACTTCCAGTACTTCGCCCTTCATTCTGCCACACACACCACAATTCCAACACCATTTTTTTCCCTCTTTATTTGCACCAGAGTAGAACAATTTATATCTATCTCCTTCCTGGAGATGGGTATAAATTCCTTCGCCTTTTCCCCCTTCCACCTTGTCTCCTGCACGCATAAAATGTCCAACTTCCTCTTCCTCATCATGTCTGCCACCTCTCTTCCTCTTCCAGTCATGCTTCCAACATTCAACATTCCCACTCGCAACATTCTCTCCACTTGCTGGGCTCACTTCTTTAACCGCACCCGCCCTTGACACGGTAGCCCTCGTCCACTTCTAGCAACTGTAGGGCGATGTGGCTGCGCGTCGCTTAAGGGGTACTTTCAGATTACTACAATCTCTAAATAATCACTTGTCAATATCACACAGCAGTGAGAATGCTAAACATAAGACTGAGGCAATTCATTTGACAGTATCTATCTCATTATGCAGTGGAACTCATTTGAATGATAGATGTACAAAACCTCATATATCTAAATGTGTTAAACATTTATTAAACATGTTAAACCGTGGTGCTTTTTTCAACACAACCATGAAATCAATGTGTAGTAATTTGTAGTAATTTCATGTATGTACCTCAAACAGTACCTCTGTTTGAGGTACATACATGAAAATTATTAATACTGTGAACATTACCTGTGTTAAATATCACGAATATGTAGTGTTCGAAGTGTTTGTTAATGAAAGTCTTTGGCATTAGATAATTCTCATTATCCTATTTATCAGAGAACTAAAGTGTGGGTAAAAATTGCTGTGATCTTTAGAGCAGAGATACCAAATCATCTGACCCCTAGACCATCCATGGTGCTAATATGCTATGAGGATTAATCTATTGTGGAGATAGGATCAATCACGATTATTAATAATATTAATAAAAATAACTGACTGAAGCAATGAAAAATCATATCACAGCTAATCTTAATTTAAAACTATTATCAGGAAACATTGTAGATTATTTTGAAGTCACTCTGCAATAAAGTTATAAAATTGTGCATCAACAGCATAAACTTTTGTGCTTATAATTTTTCTTTAGCCAAAGCCCATTATGGTAAAGAATAATTCAATATACTATGAATTACGATTTTACCTTCATCTTCTTTCCAGATTAAATTTGAAATGCAAAATGTAGCTGCAATTTGTAATTTTACATTAGAGTGCATCTGTAAAAGAAAAAAAAAAAAAAATGAGTAAAAATTATATTTAGTTCGAACAAAACTTTTTTGAATGTGAATGTATGTTTGTGTAGTGATCAAGACTATAAGAGTGAGGATAAACATAGCTATCGTACTACTAATAATGGTAGCAGAATTTTTCAATATGTTTGATTTGATTTCTGTTAAACTAGATTACACTACTAAGATACAATAACAAATAATTAGTAGCAATAATAATAATAATAAAATGATATAGCAAAAATAATACTTTGACTGGAACCATATTCCAATAAATTTCTTTCATGATTTTTAAATGTTAACATAAATTCTGAAGTGCCTTAAATATCTTCATTAAGTACACAGTAAAAAAAAAAAAGGATTATTTTAACTAAATAACGAAAACACACTAAATAACAAGCTAATAATAAATTAATTAGAAATTTGAATTAGAATATTAATTAGAAATAATTATGAAAGTGATCATTTAGTCTTGAGCAGAATAAAATTGAATTTCATATTGAAAAGAAGAACATGTAAGAAAGTTTAAAGCGAATAAAAGCTGAGCAGCTCTCAGGTGTGAACTGTAGACTGAAAGAGTTTGAGAACAGGAACCAAACCTTGGAGATCAGTGGCAAGCCCTGAAGAAAACATTGATTGATTCAACCAAAGAGGCATGTGGTGAGGTTGTCTGTAAGGTTTGAAAAATCAGAACTCCATGGTGGACACAGGAAGTTAGATGCAGCGAAAGAAAAGAAGAAAGTATATCAAAAGTTCCTGCCAAATAAGTCAGCTTGTGCTCGTAGAGAATACAGAGACAAATGTAAGAAAACTAAACACTGTGTAAAACTAACTAAAAGTCATGGGAAGACTTTGGTAAGAACATAGAAAATAAATATCAAGAAGGTGGCAAAATATTCTGGAGGTTGTTGAAGAAGCTCAGAAATGGAGGAAAGAGTGCTGTAAAAGGAATTAGAGATTATAAATGTGACATGAAAACAGGAGAAAAAGATATCTTTGAAGTATGGAGTAATTGCTTCGAAAAATTGCTAAATGAAACAAGCAGTGTCTACAACACAATGGTAGAAAACACTGACTAGGCATGCAGTCATGAATAGATATCCATACTTGAAGTAGAAAAAGTCATCAAAAGCCTGAAATGTGGAAAGGCAGCAGGAGTAGATGATACTCGACCAGAAATGCTGAAGTATGGAGGTATAAAAGTCATACCTCCATAGACAGAGGGATGAATTCCAGATGATTGGAGTAGAGCTCTCATAGTACCCATATATAAAAAAGGGAAATAAAACTGAATGCGAGAATTACAGAGGTATTTTCCTACTGAGTGTTCCTGGCAAGATCTATGCAAGTATACTTGAGAAATGGTTGAGAAGAATTGTGGAAAAAAAGCTTGGCGAAGAACAAGCTGGATTCAGGCCAAATAAAGGCTATCAGGATCTGATTTTCACTTTACGACACATAGTTGAGAAATCATGGAATATAACAAAAACCTGTATTTAAGTTTTGTAGATCTGGAAAAGAAATATGACAAGGTGCCAAGAGAGAATCTATTCAATACTCTACAGTTATATGGTGTGAACGGGGCATTATATCAAGCTATACTTTGTCTTTATTTGAGTTGTAAGTCAGCAGTTAGAATTGAAGAACAGAAAGGTGGTTTAATGTTAAATCTGGTGACAGACAAGGATGTGCATTAACCTCTCTGTTATTCATTATCTATATGAATGACATTATGAAGGAAAGTTGTATTAAACCTGATATCAAAATTGGATATGTTAATGTCAGCTTTTTGCTTTATTCGGATGATGTTATACTTCTAAATAAATCGCTACAAGTCTGCAAGATTCCCTGACTAAATGAATAACTGTTTTTTTTTTTTTTTTAAATAGATTTCACGGTTTGGTATGAATACAGATGATTAAGAAAATAACTATTTATTAACTTAAAAGCATCTTCAGAGCACACAACACGAAGTTTATTACAAATGCAAAACAACCACAATCCGGTGTAAAAGTAATTACTTTTACTAGCCCCACTATTACACCGGATTGTGGTTGTTTTGCATTTGTAACAAACTTTGTGTTGTGTGCTCTGAAGATGCTGGATATAATACCAGCGAAATATTAGCTTTTAAGTTAATAAATAGTTATTTTCTTAATCATCTGTGTTCATATTAAACCGTGAAATCCATTTCAAAAATGTCTGATGAACACATAAGCCTATTCAAGCGAATAACTGTTGTATTAGATATGGTATGAAGGTCAGCAATAACAAGACAAAGACAATGAAAATAGGCACAAACATTGAAAATATCAACTGTATTGTGAATGGAGAACCTACAGAACAAGTAAAACATTTCAGCTACTTAGGGAAGATTTTTAGTGAAGATGGTAAATTAAATATGGAAATAGACAACAGAATCAACAAAGCTGGTATGGTAGGAAGTCAACTGAATACATTTATATGGAATATACGAGAGAAATTAGTGAAAATACTAAATTAGCTGTATACAAAACAGTGTTCAAACCAATTTTAACTTATGGATCTGAGAACTGGGTTAGAAGTAAAACACTTGACCAAAGACTAGAGACAGCAGATATGAGCATCCTGAGAAAGATTATTGGCATGAACAAATGGCATCAATGGCAATATCATACTAAAAACGAGGATATTAGGAAAGAACTTGACATTGTCAGCATCCACGAATGCATTAGCAGAGCTAATCTCAGGTGGTATGGTCATTTAAGCAGAATAGGAGAAAAAAGATTAGTAAAACAAGTGTTCTCTACTAGGTTGGCAGAAAAAAGACCCAGACCAAGATATAGGTGGATTGATACAGTAAAAAGTGCCTTAGAAGATAGAAATATAAGACCTGATAATATTGGAGTTTTGACGGGTAGCAGACTGATTTGGAGGAAAATTGTTGATAAGAAGTTAGTAATGATGTAAATTTTTCATGTAGTACTATCATATCCTGTACACCCCTTGAGAGTACATGGCAGGAATTTGATGATGATGATAAATTAACTGAAACATATCTAACTGGTGATCTAGTATACTACTATAAAATAGTCATCTCTGTGAATATCAAGTGGCTAGAGAATATCATGTGTCAGTGACCGCACTGAAAATTAAATTTAGATTTTAAAAATGTCTTAATATTTTAAATTTTCATTTTAGCACTATTAAAATATGTACCATTTATTATATAAAATACTATTAGAGTGTTAATAATGTATCAAAGAAACTATTTTACTTACCATATAAGTAGTTAGTTTCTTTAAGACATCTTCATTAGACATAATAAAATTTTTAGCATAATCACCATCAGCAACATTGGCTAGTATACAGAGAGCTTGTTCTTTCACTTCAGCTGTATGATCACCCTCAAGAGTAAGGATAACAGCCTGCATTATCTGCTTCCCATGAAGGCTCATAATGTGATCTATGTGCTAAATAACAAGAAAAGCCAAATTTATTTAAAATTTCAGAATCGAAAATGAAATACAGCACGTATTACCTGATTTAATGAGTACATAGTACAAATATCAGAATGAATCACATATATCTGTTACTAAACTACTTTAATAAGTTAAAAAAAAGTTTCTTTCTTAAAAACGTTCTATGAGTAAAGCATTAAAAACAAAAGATATCAGCTACAGAAGTTTCAGGAAATTAATAAAACAAGCTTTTTTTTTTGTTGTCGAAAATCATAATCTTTCATCTGTGTTGGAATGCACTCTTCATTTAATTCCACTAGCGCACAAATAAATTTTCAAAATAAATGTATGAAAAACTTATTTATGACTTAAAATGTAAACATTTGAATAAATTTAATATTTTAGTCTGAAGAATGACATTATCTCTCAAAAGATAAACAGTATTAATTGACTCACAGTTTTTGTAGATAGCAGGTTCCTTAATAAGCCAAGCGTTTTCATTAGAACGTTTACATCAGGGTCAGATAAAAGATGAAATATCTGATCTGTACCCAGTGTTCCAAGTATCTGAGATTTTATCTTCTGGTCAGCCTGAAAAGCCATATTCATTAAAGCCCAAACACCATTGAGTCTTAAAGCAGATTCTTCTCTTTGTGTTAATCCACAAAGGAGTTCCACAGCTCCACATTCCAAGATAGGCTGAAAAATTAAATTAAATAAAATAAATAAAAAATTAAAATGGTTACTTTTTATATATGGGGTCTCAGCAGTTATATATGGGGTCAGTAATAATGATGCCCTTTGGTGGGAAAGATACATGTTTGAATCCTGTCAAGGACACAAACATTTATAAAGTGTTTTCAACTGAGACAAGTTAATGCAATCAAGCTTCTGTGGTTTCTGTTATCCATAGTAATGAATCTAATATAACCACACCACATAATATCACTGAACTAGATTCGCAATCTATTTAAAAACATTAACCCAAAACGATTTTTTTAAAAATAAACTGAAGTTAATGGAACTGTTGTTGAGCTGATAGAGGAAATTGTGTTGTGACATAATACATGTATTAATCTGCGATATATGACTTTTATTGTATGCTGACCATGGTTTAGTATAAGACCTTGATTTTTATTGTGTTGTGTTGGACAGTGTCATTTTGTGAATATAGCTATTAAATTCAATATACAACATTTTTGTTAGGTTACCAAATGCTTTTGCTTAGCAGTAATAGCATAAGCCAGGCCTGATTTATGTGCTCTCTTTTCCCTCAATATTCTTAATATGTTCCGTGATATAAATTTCTCCCAATCATCCTGTTTGTCCAATGCATACTACATGCAGGAAAAAAGCCAGGAAGCCAGGTTATGTAACAAACTTTTCTATGCATGCACTGTGTTAGATCAGATGTCCATCAGAAATCTGGATTAAAAAAAAAAAAGAGAGAGAAAGTTGAGAAAAAAAGATCATATAAATCGGGCCAGGCTTAATATACCACTAAGTATTAGCTGATTTGGGAACTAACAAAAAATGTCATGTATTGAATAGCTATTTTGTAAATTTAAAGAAGCTTCTGAAATGACACAATGTCCAACATACTATAATAAAGGCCCTATCCTAAACTAACTGTTATCAACATACATAAAAGACCTAAAAATTAGAAAACTGACTAGGACAGAAGTTATACAGCACACATTAACGATGAAAGAAAGAAAGTGATGTTACAATGCAAGTTGCTCTATCATGTAACAACATTCGAAGCTTATGTATTAAAAAATCACTCTGTCCTTATGTTTTCTAATGGAAAATTAATTTTATTTGTGATGAAATATGCAAAATTGTGCAAGAAACTAGTTGAATGAATAAATAATTATATTCATTGTGGTTTATAATGTGGTTATACCAGATTCATTACTATGAAGACATGTCAGCCAATCTCATATACAGATGACAGGGGATTCCTGATAATTGAGGAATTTTCACTCCACAAAACCAAAAAAAAAATTAATTTACAACTGACAGACAGCAAACTATTATAGGTAAAATTATAAATGTATAGATAAAATTAACACCCTGCCAAGGGATTAACATGAAGCCAAATTACTTGGCTATGGGCCAAAGCAAGATAACTGGAGGGAGACCTCCACATAGCTTAATGTGGAGAAATGAGCAGAGCATCTGATTAAAATATCCAATCCTCACCTTTCTTGTGGTACACCTTGTTAGTGGAAATGATACTGAATACTGAATGAAAAAGGATGGGCTGGTATTTGGGGTTTAGTGAACCAAACCGTATTCTTTATTGACTTAAACCAAAAGACCATGATGGTACAAGATAACATGTCATACCAGTTGGGGTATCATTCAGTTAAACAAATTTAACTGAAAGATACCCCACTGGTTTCATTGAAGAAATAAGGCAAAAACTGAAAGCTCAGATAAAAAAAATGGAAATGGCAGAAGAATGAGAGAAGTACCACATTGAATAACAATTAAACAAATAAGATAACATGAGATTCTTCTAAATAACTACAAGATGGTATATATATCAACACTAAACATAAGGATAATCATCCTAAATCGCATTTCAAGTAGACTGATGTGAGCAAACTCAAAATGGGAAATTGGATAATGAGAAATTGTGTCTATGGGCCCCAAAGAAAGTTCTACCTTATTTGGCCCATAAAAAAGAATTTTTGTAAGTCAATCAAGAAGTCAACTAAAAAAGATAAAGGAGAAATTGGTATGTCTGGTATTCATTTCCTACTTGGGGTAGGAAATGAAACAAACAGAAATTTTTGGAAAAATTTAGAGAACGATCACAGCTAATAATAACTAAGTACTTGCTGGATTTCTGTCCAGGACATGGATTGGCCATCACTAACACCATGTACCAATATAAAGATGCACAAAAAATACCACAGAAAGAAAACAAAAGACATGTCTCATGGACTGTGATATTGCTAATAGTGATATCTGCATGCTGGTTCAGGACACAAGTGTTTATAGTGGATTTTGAAATAGAATGTGATCACCATTTAGTTTTGAACATGAATATTATTAAAAATGATTATATTATATTTAAAAGATAAATATTTAAGAAAGTTTTAAAAATAATCAAAGTGGAGCAGATTTCAGAATAAAAGATGAAGTCTATGAAAAATGGAATGAATCGCTAATCATTCCAGTACATAAAAGGAAAACAAAAATTAATTAATCCTAGAAAAAATTCCCCAGCAGGATATAATCATTTTATTAGGTGATTTCAATGGAAAAATTGGAAATGAAGAAATATATACAAAAATTATTGGA
Organism: Typopeltis vanoorti; assembly: GCF_054136105.1. Lineage (NCBI taxonomy): Eukaryota > Metazoa > Arthropoda > Arachnida > Uropygi > Thelyphonidae > Typopeltis > Typopeltis vanoorti. Next base: position 140,953,154 of record NC_143550.1, on the reverse strand, counting down.
AACTAAAGCCTTCATGAAGAGACAAATATTAATGAAGAAAGATTAATTAATCTGGCCACATCCAGAAATTTAATAACATGCAGCACTATGTTTATGAGGAAGAATATACACAAACATGGAAATTTCCTGATGGTCATATATTTCAATCAAATAGATCATATCATAATCAATAAAAGACATAGGAATTGCATTCAGAATATTCAGAGCTTCAGATGAGCTCAGTATCATAGTGACCATTTTCTAATTAGTGCCATTCTTAAGATTAAAACAAATAGTAAATATTTTTCAGCACATACAAATCAATTGAGATTAATCAAGAAAATTTTTCCATGAAACTAAAAACCAACAAACATGCCCACATATGAAAACAACAGTAATCAACAATAGCAATGGACAAATACTACTAGCCACTAGAGATGAAATAGCAAACAAGTGGAGAGTATTTTAAAAAACTCATAAATCGTGATGAACCTACTGTGTTCAAGCAGAATACTTATCAGTCAGAAATATTTAGTCCTTCATTAGCTGAAGTACAGTAAAGTATAAAGCATAAAGCAAATATGGGGATAGCGAATTAACTACTCATATACTTGCAGAATGGAATGAATCTGCTAATCATTCCAATACATAAAAAGGGAAACAAAAATGAATGTGAAAATTACAGGGAAATATCGCTGTCAGCAGGATACAAAATTTTATCTTATACTAAAAAAGAATCTCACTTTATGATGAAAATATTGGTGAATATCAAACAGGATTCCGAAGAAATAGATCGACAGTTGACCAAATGTTTACATTTACAGATACTAGAAAAAAAATTTGGAATATAATCTGCAGGTCCATATTTTATTTGTAGACTTTAGAAAAAGCATATGATAGCATTCATACAGAAGGTCTTTGGGGAACATTAGATGAACTAGGAATACCTCATAATATAACACGTTTAATCAAATTTTGTACTACAAAAAGCCAAAGCATGGTATTAGCTAATGAAATAAGACCTGAACTTTTTAACATTAAGACAGGATTGAAGCAAAGAGATGCTCTTTCGACCCATCCTTTTTAATTTAGCATTAAAAAAAATATGTATTCGAGAAATTGTAAAACAAAGCAAAACAGGAATCAGGATATGCAGATGATATACTGTATGACGTGTTGGAGAAGATGCTAAAGACATTAGAACATTTAGAAAACTCAAAACTGCTGCTGAAAAACTAGGATTATAAACCAACCAGGATAAAACTGAATATTTAAATATATGCAAAAATCACAATCAAGGAAAAATGTCTATTTTACAATTGATAACCTGAAATTTAAAAGTGCCACCTCCTTCAAATATCTTGCAACATTGATTACTCAAGATATCAATTATATCTCGAGTAAATACTCGAGACAGAGGGACGAATTCCAGATGATTGTAGAAGAGCTCTCATAGTACCCATATATATAAAGGGAAATAAAACTGAATGTGAGAATTACAGAGGTATTTCCCTACTGAGTGTGCCTGGTAAGATTTATGCTAGTATACTAGAAATGGTTGAGAAGGATTGTGGAAGAGAAGCTTGGTGAAGAACAAGCTGGATTCAGGCCAAATAGAGGCTGTCAGGATCAGATCTTCACTTTACGACAAATAGTTGAGAAATCATGGGAATATAACTAAGATCTGTATTTAAGTTTTGTTGATCTGGAAAAGGCATATGACAAGGTACCAAGAGAGAAGCTATTCAATACGCTGCAGTTATATGGTGTGAACGGGGTATTATATCAAGCTATACTTAGTCTTTATTTGAGTTGTAAGTCAGCAGTTAGAATTGAAGGAAGTACAGGAAGATGGTTTCATGTTAAATCTGGTGTCAGACAAGGATGTACATTAACCCCTCTGTTATTCATTATCTATATGGATCACATTATGAAGGAAAGTTGTATTAAACCTGATATCAAAATTGGCAATGTTAATGTCAGCTCTTTGCTTTAAGAGGATGATGTTATACTTCTAAAATAATCCACTACAAGTCTGCAAGATTCCCTGACTAAATGAATAACTGTTGTAATAGATATGAAGGTCAGCATTAAAAAGACAAAGACAATGAAAATAGGCAGAAACATTGAAAATATCAACTGCATTGTGAATGGAGAACTTATAGAACAAGTAAAACATTTCAGCTACTTTAGGCAAAATTTTTAGTGAAGATGATAAGTTAAATATCGAAATAGACAACAGAATCAACAATGCTGGTATGGTAGGAAGTCAACTGAATAAATTTATATGGAATAAGAGAGAAATTAGCTAAAACACTAAGCTACAAGATTCTGTATACAAGACAGTGTTTAAACCAATTTTAACTTATGAATCTGAGAGCTGGGTCAGAAGTAAAACACTTGACCAACGACTAGAGACTGCAGATATGAGAGTCCTGAAAAAAATTAGGGGCACGAACAGATGGCATCAATGGCAATATCAAATTAAAAACAAGGATATTAGGAAAGAACTTGATATTGTCAGCATCCAGGAATGTATTAGCAGAGCTAATCTCAGGTGGTATGGTCACTTAAGCAGAATGGGAGAAAAAAGATTAGCAAAACAAGTGTTCTCTACCAGGATGGCAGGAAAAGACCCAGACCAAGATATAGGTCAATTGATACAGCAAAAATGTGCCGTAGAAGACAGAAATATAAGACCCGATGATATTGGAGTCTTGACATTTAACGAACTGATTTCAAGGAAAATTGTAGATAGGAAGTTAGTAATGTAAATTTTTCATGTAGTACTATCATATCCTGTACACCCCTTGAGGGTATATGAGCCATTCACAAGCCAAATCGATTAATCCACTTATTGAATTTTTTTAAATTTTAGTGTCAAAGCACTTGATTGACTCCTAACTTTTTATATTCATAATTCTTCTTGTTATTGTGCTATCTTCTATCGAAGGTCAGCAACCATCTTGGCGAACAAACTGCACTCTTGTGCTAATCTGAGCAGTTGTGCACTGCTCTTTCCTGTTCACGTCTTGATGTTGTCAAACCATGATATTCTTTTTCTTCCTGTAGTTCCTTTGCCATCAATTCTTATTACCAAAATAGTTTGTAGAAGTTGGTATTTGCTGTTTCTCCTGATGTGGCCAAGATATGATGTTTTTCGTTTCTTGATTATTTGCACAAGATGTTTAGCTTTGCCAATGGATTTTAAGACATCCTCTTTGGTAATTTTTTCTGTCCATGATATCTTTAGAATTCTTCTGTATAGCCACATCTCAAAGGCTTCGATTTTCTTGATGGTTGTCGCCTTCAATGTCCATGTTTCAACTCCATAGAGCAGAATAGACCACACGTAGCATTTCAGCATTCGGCATCTGACTTCCATGTTTAGGTCTTTATTGAAGAATAGTGTTCTCATTTTCATGAAGGACTGCCGTGCAACTTCAATCCTTGTCTTTATATCTATTTCTGGATCCCACCGTTCATTAAGCCAGCAACCAAGATATTTATATCTTGACACTTGATCGATATTTTTCCCATTGAGTGTCAGTTTCATTGATGAGGCTGGATGTTTGCTGATGATCATGTATTTTGTCTTGTTGATGTTTATATTTATTCCCATTCTTTGGCTTTCTATGTATACTCTGTCAATGAGTTTTTGGAGATCCATAATGTTATCTGCAATTAGCACAGTGTCATCTGCATATCGTAGGTTGTTAACAATCTTTCCATTTATTGTGATTCCCTCTGGACATTCTTCCAATGCTTTTTTAAAGATGACCTCTGCGCATATGTTGAACAGGAGTGGTGAGAGCACACATCCTTGTCTCACTCCTCTTTTGATGTTAATATCACTGGTGGTAATGTTGTCTAATTGAACGGTAGCTGACTGATTCCAATACAGATTTGTTATTAGTCTTATATCTTGTTCATCTAGCCTTATTTGTTGAAGGACTTCTATTAAGTTAGTGTGTTTGACTTTGTCGAATGCTTTTTCAAAATCTATGAAACACATAAAAACAGATTTGTTTTTCTATGCAGTTTTGTATCAATATTTGGGTACAGAAAAGGGCCTCTCTAGTACCAAAACCAAACCAAGCCGAATTGTGTTTCACTTAGAGTTTCTTCACTTTTTCTATAAATGCGCTTCTGAATTACTTTCAAAAATATTTTTAATGTTTGGCTAACATTAACATTAACATTTAACATTAGACTAATAAGTCGGAAGTCATCACAGGAATTCACTTTGGGTTTCTTTGGGATAGTGATAAATGTAGATTTGAGCCAATCTGATGGAAATTCATCACTTTCATATATTTTATTAAATAGTTTTTTCAAGAAGTTTGATGTTATCTGGTTCTATTAATTTTAAAAATTCTGTTTGCACACCATCTGGTCCATGGCTTTTCCTGTTTTACTTGTTCGTATAGCATTCTCTATTTCGCATTTCATGATTGCTGGTTCTTGAATGTTATCTTTTATATTAATAGGCTTCTGTCTAGTATCATTGAGAAGTTCTGTTACATATTTTATCCAAATCAGTGCTTTATTCTCTTCTTCTAGAACTATTTTTCCATTTTCGTCTCTTAGAGATATTGTTTGCTTTTTTCTGAGTTTTCCGGAAATTTTGTTGATTTTCTTATACAGATGGAAATTATCATGTTTCTTCTGAAGCAGTTCAATTTCAGTACATAAATTTTTCATCCAATTTTCCTTGGCTTCTTTTATTTCTTTCTTGATGATGTTATGTGTTTCTGTATATCTGGCTAGGTCTGTGTTTTTGTACATTCTTCTTGTATCAATAAGAGAAAGAATCTCATCTGTCATCCATTCCTGTTGTTTTATATTATTCACATAACCTACTTCAATACTTGTTGTTACAATGCCATTCTTTATCCAAAGAGATTCCACTCTTTTATTTTATTCTATGTTAATCTGTTGGAATCGCAGGTTAAGCTGTGTCTTGGCACTTTTATTTATGTTCGGGTCGTTCAGTTTTTCTACACCAATTTTCTTTTTCTTCTTTTGTGATTTTTTAGCTGATTTTAATCTAAGATGTACTTCTGCAACTATGGGATTGTGGTCTGATGAGATATCTGCTCCAGGATAAGTCTTTGCACTCTTTATACTACTGTGGAATCTTTTATTTATCAGTATGTAATCAATTTGATTTCTGATAATGTTATGTCGGTTATCTTGAGGCGATTTCCAAGTGTACAGTCTTCTGGGTTTAAATTTAAACCAGGTATTTGCTATTGTTAGATCTTCTTCCTGATAGAACTGGACTAGGCGATCTCCCCCTGTCATTTCTGGTGCCTAAGCCATGTTCTCCAACAATTTCTCCATCACCCCCTCTTTCCACTTTTGCATTGAAGTCACCCATCACTATGTTTATATCATGGTTCTTTGTTAGGTTTTTAATCTCTTTTAGGTGTTCATAAAACTCTTCAACATCTTCTTCGCTTTTGTCAACTGTGGGTGCATAAGCTTGGATGATATTTATGTTAACGTGGTTTCTCCTTAAGTTGTAACAGCATTATCCTTTCAGAAAATGGAATCCAATTTATTACTGATTTATTGATTTCTTCATCTACTATTACAGCTAAACCTTGTCAATGTTTGTTCTCATCATTCCCAGAGTAATACATTGTCGTATTATCTTGTTGACACTTTCCAGATCCTGGCCATCTTGTCTCACAAATTCCCAAAATCCGGATGCCCAGCCTCTTCATTTCACTTGTGGCATTTCTTAATTTGCCAGCTTCATACAGAGTTCTGACATTCCAAGTTGTGATTTTAAAAGTGGACACCATTTTGATATTCATAATAAATTTCCCTAATAATAAGGATTAACACCACTAAACGACAAATTTTTTGGTGGCCATTGAATAATAAATAATTTATTTCAGAAGCGAATCTAATTAACTCCATACTCTGATGTAAATCGCTGCAATAATGAAATTCAAACGCAGAAGCAAGTACTTGATAATGGTAAATTGTGTAGTGCTGTCTCATCACAAAAAAAGTAAAATAATTAATCAGTTACAGTCTACATATTTTACATATACTAACTGCCGCAGAAGTAAGTACTTGTGAATTTTAGTGTCAGTTGTTTTTAGAAAAAATAAAAATTACACCATTATAATATCAAGAGGGATAAGACTAATAATAATAATATTTGAATGTGGAAAATTATGAATCTGATGGTTCTTCAGTACGATTTATTAGCAAAAAGCTCGGCTCAAGAAAATGTTTATGTATTTCTTCGGATTCGTCATCTGATTGTAGCAGTGAAACATTACAACAAATAATTCGATTCGGCGGAAAAAAGTTGTAATCCTGATAAATGGGCTCGAAATGTCCAAAAGCATAGAAGAATAAAAGGTTTGGAATACAGAAATGGAAGGGGAAATTTAATACCTGCAAAAACATTTGTATATGTAATATGTCAATGTCGTCAGAAGTGCAATGAAAAAATTACTTCGGATGAAAGAGAAGCCGCCATGGAGGCATTTTATAATTTAGACAGTCAACTTGAGCAAAATATTTTTTAAGAGGTTGTATAAAAAGAAGGTGCCCGAAGGATAACAGTAAAATGCTAAGATCACGTTCTTTCGCATATTATTTTCGAAATAGCCGAAAAAATGATATTTATGTTTACAAAAAATATTTTAAGGATACTTAAAATATTCGTCCGTCACGCACTTATCAGATAAGTGACATACGAATATACGACTGTTATTGTAAAGAACAAGTTTCGTTTTAGATCGATCGTTGCGGTCGCCATGTTCCAGGCAATAAAATCGATGACACACATATTATAAAACATACAGACTTATTTCCTGCCTACACTAGTCACTACACAAGAGCTCACAATCCAAGACGAAAATATTTAAATCTAGACCTTAATATTAAGAAAATGTACTAACTGTAGATCACACAATGTGAAGATGAAGATATAGTAACGGTAAAAGAAAAATATTACTCATCATCATCATCAAATTCCTGCCATGTACCCTCAAGGGATGTACAGGATATGACAGTACTACATGAAAAAATTACATCATTACTAACTTCCTATCTACAATTTTCCTCCAAATCAGTCTGTTACTTGTCAAGACTCCAACATTATCAGATCTTATATTTCTATCGTCTAAGGCACTTTGTACCGTATCAATCCACCTATATCTTGGTCTTCCTCTGGGTCGTTTTCCTGCCAACCTGGCAGAGAACACTTGTTTTGCTAATCTTTCCTCTCCCATTCTATTTAAGTGACCATACCATCTGAGATTAGCTCTGCTAACGCATTCCTGGATGCTGACAATGTCAAGTTTTTCCTAATATCCTCATTTTTAATATGATATTGCCATTAATGCCATCTGTTCACGCCTCTAATCTTTCTCAGGACTCTCATATCTGCGGTCTCTAGTCTTTGGTCAAGTGTTTTACTTCTGACCCAGCTCTCAGATCCATAAGTTAAAATTGGTTTGAACACTGTCTTGTATACAGCTAATTTAGTGTTCCGACTAATTTCTTTCTTATTCCATATGAATTTATTCAGTTGACTTCCCACGATACCAGCTTTGCTGATTCTGTTGTCTATTTCTATATTTAGTTTACCATCTTCACTAAAAATCGTGCCTAAGTAGCTAAAATTCTTTTCTTGTTTCACAGGTTCTCCATTCACAACGCAGTTGACATTTTCAACGATTCTGCCTATTTACATTGTCTTTGTCTTTTTATTGCTGACCTTCATACCATATCTATTACAACAGTTATTCAATTTAGTCAGGAAATCTTGCAGACTTGTAGCTGATTTATTTAGAAGAATAACATCATCCGCATAAAGCAAACAGCTGACATTAACATCTCCAATTCTGATATCATGTTTAATACCATTTTCCTTCATAATGTGTTACATATAGATAAAGAATATATATAATATGTTATATATAGATAAAGAATAACAGAGGGGATAATGTACATCCTTGTCTGACACCAGATTTAACATTAAAATGAAACTATCTTCCTGTACTTCCTTCAATTCTAACTGCTGACTTACAACGCAAATAAAGACTAAGTATTGTTTGATATAATGCCACATTGAGACCATATATCTGTAGCGTATTGAATAGCTTCTCTCTTTGCACCTTGTCATATGCCTTTTCCAGATCGACAAAACTTAAATACAGATCTTTTTGTTATATTCCCATGATTTCTCGACTATTTGTCGTAAAGTGATGATCTGATCCTGACAGCCTCTATTTGGCCTGAATCCAGCTTGTTCTTCACCAAGATTTTCTTCCACAATTCTTCTCAAGCGTTTCTCAAGTACACTTGCATAGATCTTGCCAGGAACACTCAGTAGGGAAATATCTCAGTAATTCTCACATTCAGTTTTATTTCCTTTTTTATATATGGGTACTATGAGAACTCTACTGCAGTCATCGGGAATTCGTCCCTCTGTCCAGGCTTTCTGAACTATGCAGTGCAGCCACTGTAAGACTCTTATACCACCATACTTCAGCATTTCTGGTCAAATATCATCTACTCCTGCTGCCTTTCCACATTTCAAGCCTTTGATGGCTTTTTCTACTTCAAGTATGGATATGTATTCCTGACTGCATGCCTGGTCAGTGTTTTTTTAACACTGTGCTGTCATCACTGCTTGTTTCATTTAGCAGTTTTTCAAAGTAATTACTCCATACTTCAAGGATATCTTTTTCTCCTGTTTTCATTTCACCTTTATCATCTCTAACTCCTTTTACAGCACTGTTTCCTCCATTTCTAAGCTTCTTCAACAACCTCCAGAATATCTTATACCTTCTTGATATTTATTTTCTATGTTCTTGCCAAAGTCTTCCCATGACTTCTGTTTAGCCAGTTTTACAGAGTGTTCAGCTTTCTTACATTTGTCTCTGTATTCTCTAAGAGCACAAGCGGCCAGGAACTTTTGATATGCTTTCTTCTTTTCCTTCACGTGCCCACCCTGGAGTTCTGATTTTTCTATTCTTGCAGAAAACCTCACCATATGCCTCTCTTGCTGAATCAATCAGGGTTTTCTTCAAGGCCTGCCAATGAATCTCCAAGGTTCGGTTCCTGTTTTCAAACTCTTTCATTTTTTCTTCAATAAACTTTGTGTATTTTAGTCTACAGTTCATATCGGAGAGCTGCTCAACTTTCTTACATGTTATTCTTTTCGATACGAAATTCAATTTTATCTTGCTCAAGACTAAATAGTGATCACTTCCAATTTCAAATCTTCTGTATACTCTGGTGTCCTGCACCAGGGAGAAAACATCACTATCAACAATAACATAGTCAATGAGACTTTTCTTATTCCTTGCTTGTTCTCTCTGTGTGGATTTGTGCACATTTTTATGTTGGAACATGGTGTTAGTAATAACCAGTCCATCTCCTGAGCAGAAATCCAACAGGTATTTGCCATTATTATTAGCTTTGCTCTTTTCTCCAAATTTTCCCAAAATATTTTTGTATGTCTTACAATCATTTCCTACTCTGCTATTTAGATCACCAACAAGGACCAACTTTTCCTTTTTCATTGTGTCAGCTGCTTTTTCTAAAGCCTCAAAAAATTCCTCCACCTTAGTAGAACCTTCTTTGGGACCATAGGTACAAACAAGTCTCATTGCCCAGTTCCCCATTCTCATATTTGCCCGCATCACTCTACTCGAGACTGCCTGCCATTCAAGAAGATTAGCTTTGTATTTAGTGTTGAATACTATCGCTACTCCTTCTTTTCCTTGATTGTCATTGCCTGAATATAACATTTTGTATTTATTGCTCAGAAAGATTTCAACAGTTTTTGTCTTTTTTGTTTCATTCACCCCTATTTATGTTGATCTGGTACTTATCTAATTCCTCAGCTAGCTCCATTTCTTTGCCATTCAAGCTTCTTATGTTGACAGTACCGATCTTTAACTCTGGTGATGTTGAGTTGGGGTGTGTTTTCAGATTTGTTCCAGTAGCTGCCTTTTCGCAGTGTGCCCTGGTTCCCTGGGAAAAACAACGGGGACCTTATTTAACTGGATGACACCCCAGCTGGCATGAAATTTTGTGCATATTGTATAATCAATTTGTATTTTGGTTTAAGCCAATAAGAATACAATTTGGATGGCTAAATCCCAAATTGTCAGCCCATCCTCGTCCGCTCAATATCCAGGTAGATACCCAACAGGGTATACCACGAGAAGGTGAGGATTGGACATTAGGTCAGAAGCCCTGGTCGGTTCTCTGCATTCCTTTAAAGGCTATGTGGAAGTCTCCTCTCAGTTATACAGCTTTGACCCTTAAGCACCCCCCTGGATGTCTCAGATAATAATAATAATAATAAAAATCTATGGACCTGCCAGAGATAACACAACAGGCTAATGGAGAAGAAGACATAATCAAGAACTATACAAACTCTATAGATCCCAACTCCTAGTTGAGTTTTGAGCAATTAGATTAAGATGGCTTGAATATGTGAAAAGAATGGGTGAGGAGAGAATGGCTAAACAAACATTCAAATGAAGCGTGATGAAAAGCAAACCAGAGGCAGACTGCAGATGCAATGGGAGAATAAGATCCAAAAAGACTTAGCTGAGCTGGGAATCCAGAACTGGAATGAACGAGCTCGAGATACAAAGAAATTTAAGAAGTTGGTACATGCAGCAAAAAACCTTAAAAGTTCAGCTAGCTGAAGAAGAATAATCTAAGCTCAAACAACAATGAAACAGTATTAAGAGTTTCTATTCCATACATTTCTGGCATCTACGAATCGATTTGTAGAATCCTTAAAAAGTATAATCTAGTGGCTACATTCATTCCTTTCAACAAACTATGATCAAGGTTCTCATCTTCTAAAGATAAATGATTCCCTCTTAATGTTTTTGGCATCTACCAAGAAAGGTTGGCTCTATGACTGTCAACCTTTCTTACTTCAGACAAATGGGATGCTCAGTGGATAAAAGAATGCAAGAACATGAATCTTATAATGTTAATAAGAAATTTGAGAAATTTGGATTTGCACAACATAGAATCGATACTGACCACAATATACTATGGTCTGAAAAATGTGCTTACTCCATCGTTGCCATCATAAGTTTGAACACTTAAATAAAGTGTCGAAGCCATGGTCCACTGTCCAAACCTGAATTGGAATGACTACCTGTCACTATTGAAGATATGGAAGAGTCTTAATTCTAATGACATCATTAATTATTTTTTAAATAATAATAATACTATGTTTCCCCAGCTATTTCTTTGAGTTGTTCTAAGTATAACATCACACAGCTCTTACAGTTTTAAATAATCTGTTGTTCGTGTTCTACTTTGCATTCAACTACATGATGCCACTAGTGATAACCTGTAATTTTCAGGTTGAAATATATGGCTTTTAAACACATTATTCATAAATATAAAATGAAGCCATTTTGCTCTTTCTTTGTTAATTAATATTATGCACTCTTTTAATTGCATTGTGTTAATTTGTGAAATTTTATGGCTCAAGTATCAATAAAACAACACCCACAGATTTAAAAATAGGAATTACTTTAATGATCAAGATTGAATGAATGAGTGACTGTTTTGGGTTTATGTCCAAAGCTAGGAGGCCAGAGTATTATTCTGTAAAAGTGCATGTTATTCTGGCCAGTTTTCTGGTTTTTTGGAGGGATGAAAAACTAGACTTTCTGTGAGGAAAAAATCTGCAAGCTCTATATGCGACTGGCCAACTCATCTTTAACTGAAAAGCCTGAATGAAGATTCTTTGAATCCTAGATGAGATTTGAAGGTCTTTCCAGCCAAACACCATTGTCAATACTGACTGAGCTACAAAGGCTCTGACCTAAAGGACTAGTGATGCAGTGAAATGTAATTTAAAAAAACATTAAAATTCATATCAATGAAATCAAATTGTCCACCAACTGAACTTATTCAGTGTCCTATAACGGTTTGTAGCTCAGTTTGTATAGACAAGCCCTTTGATTGAAAAGAATTGGGTTCAAATCCCAGCTATGACATGAGGAACTTTATGGGATGGCCAATCTCATACAGAGATAGAGGGTTTCTTTCTTCTGGAAACTGTGGTTTTTTGTCCCTCAGAACAGGCAAACCAGTCCTGTGAACACACAGATCTACAGCCAAAAATACTCATCCTTACAGGATGAGTATTTTTGGCTGTAGAAGACAAATTGAATTCTAATAAGAGGCTTATGCAAAAAAAAAAAAGAAAAAAAAAATTATTTAAGAACTTGCCTCTTTACTTGGAGAAAATTCCAATAATAAATTGCAGAGGGTACTTGAAGCCACAGTAAGAATATCATCAGGTGCATTATGCAAAAGTTTCATCAAAGGACGCCATACTGCATGATCTTGGAAAGTTGTCCGCAACTGTTGTACAGAACGTGACAGACTATGAAGACATCTGACTGCAGCTAACCTCACTAGAGGGCTAGGATCACTTAGTCCACTTACAACATGTTCCATAAGGGAATCTGTTTCAATGATCTGAAAGAAGCAAATTAAATTAGAAAATTGTATTTTTTTAAAGAAAAGGAATGACTCAAATAGGACAAAAATAAACTAATTACTATCTAAAAACTAATAAACATGCTTAAGTGATAAGCAAGATACTTCTTAATGAACAGAATTATAATATTAAAATGAATAAAATACAGAATGCATATATCAAAGATATAAAGTGTGTTAGTAGTTTTTGATTCTGATATGCATATTATACAACATAACCGTACTGGCATTTTCATACCTAATCAGATAACGGGCATGGAAAGATTACAGGAAAAAAAAATTATCAGATGATATATAGAGATCAGTAACATGAAGCATGAAACTACAGATTAATGAAACTATGCAATTTTAGAATTAACATTTAACCATTAAAAACAAATCCATGACTGATGGAGAAATTATAGGAATGAAGTGATAGATGTAATACAAATAAAGAATTTAATGACTCTGTTTTAATAACTTTTGAGATTAATATGAATTGCATGTTGGAGCAAATCATATTTTATCTTTAACATTTTAAACTGTAACTAATTTGCATTAAATTAAGTGCAAACCTATTTTTTTTTTCGACAATTCATCTAAATCTAAATTTGTAGGAAACCTGTTTCAATGCAACTATACTTTGAAATTTAATGAATGGTCAATGTGACCTCATGTGATGTTGAGATATATCAAACATACATGCTTCTGATGTCTATTGTTACATCTTTATACATATAAATCAACTATTCAATTAAACATGATTACAGGCTAGAAAAATGAGTGCTGTACTGAATAAAAGCAACAGTAATCATTAAGTGGTTAGCATATATATATAAAGAAAATCAATAATAAATGTATAATGGCTCATATTTCTGCTGTTTCAAAGACATCCTTGAAAGGTAACAGAATACTACTATATAAATACATAATGAAAAACAATTACATGGCAAAAAAAAATGTATGCAGAAGTTATATGGTGTAGATGGGACATTATATAAAGCAATATATATATATAGCCTATAATAAAGTTAAGTCAAGGGTGCAATTATCTCTACTGTTATTCATAATCTATAAGGATCGCATTATGAAGAAAAGTTCCCAAGAGAGGAAAAGTTAGAAAACAGGTGTTTAATGCCATGAACAAGCCTGAAGGAAGACCATGATCTAGGTGGACTGAAGAAGTTAGTAGTGCTTTAGAAGACCAAAATGCAAAATCTAGTGACATCAGAAATAACAAATAACATGTTAAATTGGAAGATATTGTTAATAGGGTAGTAATAATGTAAACTTAATTATGTAGTACTAGCACAATATTCGGGGTGCTTAAGGGTCAAAGCTGTATAACTGAGAGGAGACCTCCACATAGCCTTTAAAGGAATGCGGAAAACCGACCAGGGCTTCTGACCTAATGTCCAATCCTTACCTTCTCGTGGTGCACCCTGTTGGGTATCTACTTTGATACTGAACTAACGAGGATGGGCTGGCAATTTGGGATTTAGCCGACCAAATTGTATTCTTATTGGTTAAACCAAAATAAAAAATGATGGTACAACATGACAAAATTTCATGCCGGCTGGGGCGTCGCCCGGTTAAACAAGGCCCCCGTTGTTTTCGCCAGGGAACCAGGGCGAACAGCGAAAAGTCAGCTACTGGAACAAATCTGAAAACAAACCCCAACTCAACATCACCAGAGTTAAAGATCGGTACTCTCAACGTAAGAAGCCTGAATGGCAAAGAAATGGAGCTAGCTGAGGAATTAGATAAGTACCAGATCGACATAATAGGGGTGACTGAAACAAAAAAGACCAAAACTGGTGAGATCTTTCTGAGCAATAAATACAAAATGTTATATTCAGGCAATAACAATCAAGGAAAAGAAGGAGTAGCCATAGTATCCAACACAAAATACAAGGCTAATCTTCTTGAATGGCAGTCAGTCTCAAATAGAGTAATGTGGGCAAATATGAGAATGGGGAACTGGACAATGAGACTTATTTGTGCCTATGGTCCCACAGAAGGTTCTACTAAGGTAGAAGTGGAGGAATTTTTTGAGGCTTTAGAAAAAGCAACTGACACAATGAAAAAGGAAAAGTTGGTCCTTGTTGGGGATCTAAATAGTAGAGTAGGAAATGATTGTGAGACATACAAAAATATTTTGGGAAAATTTGGAGAAAAGAGCAAAGCTAATAATAATGGCAAATATCTGTTGGATTTCTGCTCAGGACATGGACTGGTTATTACTAACACCATGTTCCAACATAAAAATGGGCACAAATTCACATGGAGAGAAGAGGCTAGGAATAAGAAAAGTCTCATTGACTATGTTATTGTTGATAGTGATGTTTTCTCCCTGGTGCAGGACACCAGAGTGTACAGAGGATTTGAAATTGGAAGTGATCACTATTTAGTCTTGAGCAGGATAAAATTGAATTTCATATTGAAAAGAATAACATGTAAGAAAGTTTTAAAGCGAATAAAAGTTGAGCAGCTCTCAGATGTAAACTGTAGACTAAAATACAGAAATATTATTGAAAAGAAAATGAAAGAGTTTGAGAACAGGAATCAAACCTTGGAGATTCAGTGGCAAACTCTGAAGGAAACATTGATTGATTCTGCCAGAGAGGCATGTGGTGAGGTTGTGTGCAAAGATAAAAAAATCAGAACTCCCTGGTGGACACAGGAAGTTAAAGAGGCAGTGAAGGAAAAGAAGAAAGCATATCAAAAGTTCCTGGCAAATAAGTCAGCTTTTGCTCGCACAGAATACAGAGACAAATGTAAGAAAGCTAAACAGTGTGTAAAATTAGCTAAACAAAAGTCATGGGAGGACTTTGGCAAGAATATAGAAAATAAATATCAAGAAGGTGGCAAAATATTCTGGAGGTTGTTGAAGAAGCTTAGGAATGGAGGAAAGAGTGCTGTAAAAGGAATTAGAGATGATAAAGGTGAAATGAAAACAGGAGAAAAAGATATCCTTGAAGTATGGAGTAATTACTTTGAAAAACTGCTAAATGAAACAAGCAGTGATGACAGCACAGTGATAAAAAACACTGACCAGGCATGCAGTCAGGAATACATATCCATACTTGAAGTAGAAAAAGCCATCAAAGGCTTGAAATGTGGAAAGGCAGCAGGAGTAGATGATATTTGACCAGAAATGCTGAAGTATGGTGGTATAAGAGTCTTACAGTGGCTGCACTGCATAGTTCAGAAAGCCTGGACAGAGGGACGAATTCCCGATGATTGGAGTAGAGCTCTCATAGTACCCATATATAAAAAGGGAAATAAAACTGAATGTGAGAATTACAGAGGTATTTCCCTACTGAGTGTTCCTGGCAAGATCTATGCAAGTATACTTGAGAAACGGTTGAGAAGAATTGTGGAAGAAAAGCTTGGTGAAGAACAAACTGGATTCAGGCCAAATAGAGGCTGTCAGGATCAGATATTCACTTTACGACAAATAGTCGAGAAAGCATGGGAATATAACAAAGATCTGTATTTAAGTTTTGTCGATTTGGAAAAGGCATATGACAAGGTGCCAAGAGAGAAGCTATTCAATACGCTGCAGTTATATGGTGTCAATGGGGCATTATATCAAGCAATACTTAGTCTTTATTTGAGTTGTGAGTCAGCAGTTAGAATTGAAGGAAGTACAGGAAGATGGTTTAATGTTGAATCTGGTGTGAGACAGGATGTACATTATCCCCTCTGTTATTCATTATCTATATGGATCACATTATGAAGGAGTGTGGTATTAAACCTGATATCAAAATTGGAGATGTTAATGTCAGCTCTTTGCTTTATGCGGATGATGTTATACTTCTAAATAAATCGCTACAAGATTCTCTGACTAAATTGAATAGCTGTTGTAATAGATATGTTATGAAGGTCAGCAATAGAAAGACAAAGACAATGAAAATAGGCAGAATCATTGAAAATGTCAACTGTGTTGTGAATGGAGAACCTGTGGAACAAGTAAAACATTTCAGCTACTTAGGCACAATTTTTACTGAAGATGGTAAACTAAATATAGAAATAGACAACAGAATCAGCAAAGCTGGTATCGTGGGAAGTCAATTGAATAAATTCATATGGAATAAGAAAGAAATTAGTCAGAACACTAAATTAGCTGTATACAAGACTGTGTTCAAACCAATTTTAATTTATGGATCTGAGAGCTGGGTCAGAAGTAAAACACTTGACCAAAGACTAGAGACCGCAGATATGAGAGTCCTGAGAAAGATTAGAGGCGTGAACAGATGGCATCAATGGCAATATCATATTAAAAACGAGGATATTAGGAAAGAACTTGACATTGTCAGCATCCAGGAATGTGTTAGCAGAGCTAATCTCAGGTGGTGTGGTCACTTAAACAGAATGGGCGAGGAAAGATTAGCAAAACAAGTGTTCTCTGCCAGGTTGGCAGGAAAACGACCCAGAGGAAGACCAAGATATAGGTGGATTGATACGTTACAAAGCGCCTTAGACGACAGAAATATAAGATCTGATAATGTTGGAATCTTGACAAGTAACAGACTGATTTGGAGGAAAATTGTAGATTGGAAGTAAGTAATGATGTAATTTTTTTTCATATAGTACTATCATATCCTGTACACCCCTTGAAGGTACATGGCAGGAATTTGATGATGATGATGATGATGATTAGATATCGTCAAAGATCCAGAAAACGATAGTGAAGCAGAAGAAAAACCTGTCCCCCTCAATGCCAATATAATTCTAGAAGGTCTTGAACTGGGCAATAAATTGGAAAATCCTTTTCTTGTTAATGATGCAAATTCTAAACGAGCCTTTAAATTCCAATGTGAGGTGAAGAACTGTGTGTCTGGATATCACGAGTTGTATAAAAATTTAGTAAAATCATCATCGCAAAGTTTAATTACTGATTACATTGTCAGAAGAAAAAAATCAGCACAGAACAAGGGTGAAGCTAATTTTGTTTGTGAAGAATCATTGCCTTTACCATACAGATCTGATGCGCTGACTATCTCTTCTGGTGATGAAAGTGATTTCGCACCAGTTCGCAAATGTTGCCGAATATTGTCTAATTGCGATGATAATTCTGATGAAACAATGTAAAAAAAATTTCTTACTTTTCAATAAAATTAAATGAATAAAGCTTTAAAACAAACTTAGGCATTCTTATTTTCCTGAATTTTTATAAACTTTTTTTATGCGATTTTAGAAAATTATGGAACTTATCCCTAATATTTCAAAGTAAGTTAGGTCTTTTTTTGTGCAATTTTTTATATGCAGTTTTCTGTGGAACATATCTACTGCATAAAAAGAGACCTGTGTGTGTGTGCGTGCGTGCGTGCGTGCGTGCGTGCGCGCGCACGCACACACACACACGCACGCACGCACGCACGCACGCACGCACACACACACACACACACACACACACACACACACACACACACACAGTTGACCCTAGAAGAACACAGGTTTGAACTGCAGTTCCACTTATACATGTTTTTTTTTTAATAAATGTATTAGAAATTTTTTTAGAGATTTCAACTATTTGAAATATCGTAAAAAATAAGAAAATATTAGGTATGTCATGAATGCATAAAATATAGACACTAGTCTATTTTATCATTTATTATCATAAAATATACATAAATCTATTATAAAAAAAAGTTAAAATTTATCAAAACTTATGCACACAACCACTTAGAGACAATACATGGCTATTCGCAGTAAAGATGCAGTATTAAATCATAACTGCATAAAATAAAAAATTATAACGATTCATTCATTAGTGTATAGGCTAGACTACCGCAAAGCAATCATATCGATTGTACTAGGCTACCATAAAGCAATCATATTGTTGCTTCTTCATTATCAATGCATGAATCATTATACCTGTAAATAAATATGATTTTTTTTTTTTATATTTTTTCATTTTTGATGTCTACCGTTAGTAATACATAACATCTATAGTTTTTGTATCATATAAGACAATATTGATGTAGGTACTGACAGACATACGATTCACCTTGTAAACAAATGATGTAAACTTATGGTACAGTATCATAAGTTTACATAAGAATACTGTATCGATAAATACAGTACAGTATTTACGATTTTCTTTAATAACATTTTCTTTTTTCTAGCTCACTTTATTGTAAGAATATAGTATACCATACAAAGTATGTGTTAATCAGCTGTTTATATTATCGGTAAGGCTTCCAGTCAACAGTAGCCTATTAGTAGTTGAGTGTTTGGGAAGTCAAAAATTATATGTGAATTTTCGAACAATGCGGGGAATCAGTGCCTCTAACCCCACATTATTTGAGGGTCAACTGTATATGCACACACACCTACACAAACGCCACAAGCGCTTGTGTAGTGTAAATGTGCAGTGCTAAGATATTCCCTAATTTGCTCCCACTAATAATTCAAGATTTGTAGCCTATGTTAGATCTGAATGTAGAATGTTTGGATGTAGTAATGTACGTCTTCAAACTATGCTACTAAAAGTTGAACTTACTGTTATGGAAACACTGCCACATTTGTATGTTGCATCACATGAGTTTTATGATAAACACACGAATAACAACATGTTATTACGGATATAAGTAATCCTCATTTAATTGCATCCAGAAAACGTATATAATATATACATCCAATCAGCAATAATAATTAACATATTCGAGTGGACTGATATAAGATGATACATTATGTGTGACATTTCAATATTCAAATCGCTGAATACTAAATTAATCGATCAGCTAACATGCCATACATGCATTATATTAGAATATATTTAATCTTCTACATATGCACATGTAATCTTATTTTTAATAACATTCTCGTACAATTGAAGTTAACAAAAAAAGGATAAGTTTAAAATTTTGCATATCACATATTTTAGAAAAATATGAACCAGTGCTTAATCAGGTTCAAAATTTCATTACTAAAATACTGGGAACTCAATCTTGATAGGCTCCCACTGAAAGATACAAAAATACACCTACCTTTTTTCTTATCTCTTCATCATTTGCACCTAATGAAGCAAATGCTCTAAATGCTGCCTGTTTCATTTCTTGAGTAGTTCTCATTTCCTGTTCTAACTAGTTAAAAGAAATATGTGAGTCAAACTTCCATTGTGCATAGTTATTTATACACCTAAAGTTAAGTTGATCTGCTTTTCTATAAGGATAAGTCATAGAGTAATATTTCCTATATTATTCCTGTCTAATGGTACTACACTGGAAGCTGTGACACCAGAACATGTTAATATGCAATCCCACAATTATTACTGTGGAATTGCATACTGACACATGTAATATAATTAGGATTCCCTTTTGTGCTGTTGAGGGACAGTTACACAAATGACAACTAAATAAAAGGAAACATTACAACCAGAAATTCATTTAACAGCAAAACAGAGCTAAGTAGTGAAATTATTCATTTTGGACTATATGTGCCACTGTGCCACATGTCAGGAAAAGTGTAAAGAGCTGGTGATGCCAGTTTAAAAGTAGAGTGCAGCATATGAAAGTAGAGCAGGTGTCCAACAAGATCTTTAAGCACATCAATGATACTAGCACAAAACAGTGTGCAGGCAGTGCAGAGTTTAATTAGACAGACTCATGGGCTTAAAGAAGACATTTGAAATGAGACCTTTTTTTTTACTATTGACTGAGCCACCATAAGGTCTGCAACCATCTTTTTTGAGAGTAGCATAGTCAATTTGAGATTTCACTCTGCATGGTGATGGCAACAGGATACTTCATTCTACTGCTATGGCTTTGATACCAACTGCTTTGAACAAGTACAAAGATAGCAAAAACATTTGAAGGATGTTCATAATGTATGGCTTCACAGTAATCTTTGTAGGCTACTACTTTGAAAACAGACTGAGAACAAGTTGATAAGTTTTGCCAGATTATATTACTAGTGAACACGCTGATTTGCAGCAAATACATATGGAAAACTACAATGAAACCAATAGTATATTATAAACTTGCAGAAACTTTCAGCAATGTGAAAACATATCTATCCAAATGACAACTATTTGCAATTTTTTTTTTTAAAAAAAGGGGGAGGAGAGGGACTTTGTAACTTTCTTTACATAATATAGCAATCAACAAGCTACAATAATGTGCTATCAAAGTTTAGTTAAATAAAAATCATCTCTATAGATATCAATAGTACATCTTAAGCAGTCTATAATGATTACAGTGCATGACTGAATCAGAAATATATTATTTATTTACTTAGATGCTGATATTTCACTTGGTTTCTACCCAGCATCTTCAGAGCACAAACTGTTTGTCTTGTTCTTCAGCTTCATTCCCATTGAAGTGGGGTTGCTGCAGATCAACCTCCTCTATTCAGTTCTATCTAAGCTATGTTCTCCAGTCCAAGATCTAGGTGGGTCCCTCTCAAGCTGTCCAAAGCCAGCACTGTTTAGGTCTTTCCTTACTTTTTTGCCTGGTGGCTTCATCTTCTTTTGTCTTGCCACATAACATGGCCAAACCATCTCAGTCATGATTCCTTGATCTTCCCAGATACATGGGTTACCTTCATTGGCCCCTGGATCAGTGAGTTTTTAATCTTATCCAATCTTGTTATATCCCATGCAATTCTCAGCATTATCATTTCAGCTATATCCATTCTCTTCTCTTATCACAAACAGTTTGTCACAGTATGCAAACAGCAAGAATTAGTTGATAGTGGGAACAGTTTAAAATTGTAATGAACAACACAAAGAACAAAAGTCCTCGTCAGCACCATCTATTGTTGGATACAGAGAAAGGTTGACAAGTATTAATTTGATCTTAAAATTACCATCTCCCAGATTTTTGGTAAATTGATACAGTCATATGTTGAGGTTTGAGGAATGTTTTGTAAAACTGTTGCTGACTAAAAAAAGTCTCTGATTTGTGATGACTTCCATGTAGCACTTTATTTTTTCCATGTAATCCTGTGTGAAGAGGAATCAAAGGCAGAGTCTACTAGTCCTGATTTGCCATAACGATGATACTGAATGAAATTCTTATGTTCTCCGAGGCAGATGTCAACAGATCTTCCTGTCTGTCTGCCATAGTAAGCCACTTCACAAGTACAGAAAGTCTTAAGTTGAGGTCATAAGTTTGCCATCACACCTAAGGAAGTAGAAATAGTTTGCCATCAAACCTACAAAGTAGAAATAATGGTGTTCATAAAAAGAGAAATATATGACCTACCTCTAGTTATAACCAGTAACATTTGTTTAAAGTTAACATCCTGGCCAAATCTAAGCCTTCCAAAAAGTAACATATCACAAAAAAAGAAATCACAACTTTAAAAGAGCTATACAATAACACAAGTACTGTTATAACCAAAACAGACAACATTAATGGTACTGTGGTAACAAATCAAAGAGAACATAATAACAAAATGTACAATCTCCTACAAGATCATTTTACTTGTGATACCACAAATCACACTTATTGTGATGCCACTAATGCACAAAAGAATGCAGTTCATAAATTACTGAAAAGTCACTTCTTATCCCAAAGAAACTGTTAACAAACTCGAGGAGCCTTTTCATATAAAGCCAACAAGAATATATGGAGCAATTCACAACTTACTAACATTTGGCAAAATTACTAGCCTAAATTACTAATAATGACTTCGGTGTAGCACCGAAGTCATTACAAGTCAGAGACTTTTTTTTGGAGTCAGCAAAAGTTTTAAAACATTCCCCAAACCTCAAGGATAGCTGTATCAATTTACTAAAAATCTGGGAGACATTCATTTCAAGATCGAATTAATACTTGTCAACTTCTCTCTGTATACAACAATAGATGGTGCCAATTAGGATTTTAGTTCTTTGTGTTGTCCATTACAATTTTAAACTGTTCTCACTATTAATTAATTGTTGGTGTTTGCATATTGTGACAAACTGTTTGTGTATTAAATGTAAAATAAACATATTATTTATTTTCTTATTAGTGTCTTGTGAATTAAACGGTGATAAACCCAATGTGATCAACCTTATATAATGTATCAGCTAAAAATGCGTGCATTTAAATGGTTAGATCCATGAACTATGCTATTTTCTTATGATAGTGTCCTTTTCAAACATTAATGATATGTAATTATAGATTTACAAGTATTTTTCTTATTTTCAGTGTTCAAAGTTCAGGTAAGAACAGTATTTATTTCTTTATTTATATTTAAGATGATGATATTTTCCTATTTTACATGCTGAAATTTGATACTTCAGAATCTCAAATATGTAAAATAAGGAAACTGTCACCGACAACAATCAAAAACAGTATCATGATTGCATCCTCATATAGCGGTCATTTGGAATATGTACAAATAATTATGATAACTGAACCTAAAGATTTTGGCATATGTACAGATAATTTTGTTTTCCCCAATTATGCTTTTAAAATCCAAATGAAACAACAAATTTTTCATACTGATCCTAAGTACCAAATTTCATTAATCAAGGGGAGGAATTATCATTTCAAATCATTCTGCCAATAAAAAGAGTCCAATTATTTAAAAATATAAAATATAAAAAATCCCATTAATTTTCTACTTTCCCTATGTTGTCCTTTTTCAAATTTATGTAATAACTGGACAAAAAAAAAAGCTACAGGCTTGGCTGGTTGAGAACATCTATTCTCCAACCAACAGTTCATTAGTTAAATCTTGCTGTAGGCATGCATGTTTGTGAATGTCTTTAGGCAGGAGATAAATTTCATTGGCCACACTGTTTGCTGGAAGTCTGAAGTGGCTTAAAAAATTCTTTGTTTGGTTTCTAAAGTAGGGTTTTTCTAGATTACACATAACACAACTTAGCCTGCTCACAACACTAAAAACCAAAACTGAAATAACCTGACAAATTTTAATACAGATCCCAAATACCATAAATATCAATTACATTTCAATACATTACATTAAGCATGAAATGTTCTTTCCTTTTTTAAATAATATCTCAAATATGAAGGTTTCTGAACCTATAGCACTTTAATGTTACCAATGGTTTGAGAGAGACACTATACTAGATTTAAATGAATGCATTAAGTAAACAAACACATTAAGCTTGCCTCCCTCAAATGGCAGTTGAGTCTATGTCCCCTCACCAAGGCTGCTGAACAAAACTTCTGCCCTTCTATGTTTCCCTTCCCCCCCCCCCTCACCTTATGGTACAATAGTAACATTGCCTAAAGAAAAGGCAGACCTGTTGACATTAGTCTTCTCTCCAATGCTTGTTTAGATCAGTGCTTCTCAAACTTCTGGATGTCAAGGCCCCCTTTGGAAAAATTAAAATATTTCACGACCCCCTCTCGAAAAAAAATCGTAATATAGACATATATTATTATAATATTTATTGTATTTATATTCAATACGCAGCAAATATTATATTTTTAGCATCTTACATACACATTTGACATGGCACATTATCTCATATTTTATATAGATAGATATATTGTTATTGTACATTTGCAGTACAAGCACATGAAACGTAAAATGATTAGTAATAAAGAAAGAATTAAAAACATAAAAAAAGTTTAATAACAATTTAATGTGATGGATGAGTTTCAATACTGCTACACCAATATCATGTGAAATACTTGAAACTGCAATTATTAGATTTCTGTTTGAAATGAAACTTATATGAATAAGCATATATTTACTAATATTCATTAAGCGCCGAAGTACGCAGGAAGAAAAATTTGTGAACCCGCACCGGTGTGTGATTTTTTCCCATTAAAATATAAAAAATAACAAAAAAAGAAATAATAAATAATAAAAATTCAATATGACGTTTCTTTTAAGCTAAAAAAATCTACTTAGTCTTAAAAGATTTTAAATTTGTTTTCATTATTCCCCCCCCCCTCAACAAAACCTACGGCTCCCAAGGGGGCCGCGGCCCACAGTTTGGGAAGCGCTGGTTTAGATGACTAAGGTAAATCTCTTTCCACTGTTCTACAAGCTATGAACAGTATACCTCCTCTGATCTTACAACAGAAGAACATTAGAAAACTACTCAAATAGCCTTGATACTAATAGGAGTCCCCCAGGTCTATAATGTGATTACCAAATTGGATTCTGCCTTTCTCATTCTACAGCAGATCTCACAAATCTTACCAATCTTTAGATGCCGGTCTTGGAAATATTTGAAAAAACTTGTGATACTTTCAACTATTTTATGATCTTCTCCTCTACCCTTTGTGAATGGAATGCTGGTTTCCTCAAATTTTATATGAACAGCTGCTGATAAACATCCATACAGAATTTGGCTCAAAACTTATCAAACCAATTTCTCATCTTCCTTCATTCCATATACCTTTGTCCTCTAAAACAGTCTTTTCCTATACCATTTTACTCAATGAATATACAATCTCCAGCTCTTCAACAGATTTCTTCCTTCTCTTTATTCACTTGCTCACATACAGCAATGTCATGTTATAGGTCCTGAGACCTCTAATGTCTGGGATTGATATATAAAAAAAACATTTGTATGCTGTAAATACTCAAAAAATATTATTATTATTATTATTTAACACCTCCAGGGAGTCCAAAGACTCATCGAGGGAGGGCACCTGTTCTACAACTCTGTCTCCACCAACTGATTGCAACTACACCAATGCCATCTACCACTATTTTAGAAAATCACAAACATCCATGCCCATGGCGGGATTCGAACCCGCAGCCCTTTGCCTGGAGAGCAGATACGCTAACCACTTGGCCAACCATGCTGGCATAGGGTGGTATATGAAATATCAATTTAGGTATTTGTTTAGTGACATTGAAACGATACTTAGAAATTAGGCTGTATAGCATTAGTTCTGGAAACACTATTATGCTCAGAAGTGTCAATTATGTTTGCACGAGCAAACATAATTAAATGACAGACTGAGGAGGAACGTACTCTTGGAATCAAAATGATATTGAGTTTCTAGCAGTGGGCCACTAATGGACTGGTGACATGTGTGCCTGCAGAGGGGGGTGCAAATGGGGCACTTGTCTCTGAATATTTTCTACTCCTGGCCCCCAAGAAACCCAGGTGACCAAATCTGTACACAGTAATCAAGACAGCCAAATTGTAGCTTTATAAAGAAGGATAATAACTTCCTATTATTTGTTAGTGTGCTTTTTCAATATCCAAGTAATCTTTTGAGCAAGTTTACCAACTTTTGCAATATGCCCTCTAAACTTCAACTCTCTGTCCACCATTGTCCCTAGCCTTATAAATTTCCTGCAATCCAGTACCTTAATATGATACACCATATACAACCTTTTCAACCTAAAATGCATAACCTAACATTTTGCAACATTAAATTGATAATGCTTATCTTCTGTCTGCAGCTTGTCACTTTATTATAAAATGTGAATAAATTACTAAGACCTACCTTTTACAAAGCTGTGCGACCACTATAGAGTATCGCATCCCTATTCATCCACTGATAGATTTTACCTTTAACCAACTTTTCCAATATCTTAACAACCACTTCTGATATATTAATTGGTCAGTAATTTGCTACCTTTGTCTTGAAGCCATCTTTATACAATGGAACTATTTTACCCTCTTTCCACTCCACTGGAACCGTGTCTGAGTGAATAACTTCAACAGGGGCAATGCCAATTCTCTTGCACATTCATGTAATACATGGCTGAAATGCCATCCAGTCCCACTGATGTTCACATTCATATTTTTCAATATGCTGAACACCTCCTGTTCGTTTACCTCAATTTTGATATGCATCTCTGTCGTCATATCATCAACCTTCCTACCATGAGCATTGTTTAAAGTCATCCCACCACAGTCATTTTTCCTGTTACTTGCAACATAACAAAAAACTCTTTGGCGTTTACTTTAGCCTGCTTAGCTAATTTTCTCCCATAATCGTATTTAGCCTTACTTACCAAACTAGTCATCCTTTTTGCTTGCACTGCGTACTGCTCATGGGTATGCTGATCACCTTTTTCTTTATATTCACTCCACAGTGTTTTCTTTCTTTTTTTTTTTTTTTTTTGCAGCTCTTGCTTTATATCTCTATTCATCCAGTTAATTCCCACTTGGTTTATCCTCCTGACCTTGGGTATTCAGTCTGATACTGCTTCTCTTACTCTCTGAACACTTCCCATACATTACTGACATTCATTCCTTGTAGTTTCTCAAACCATGGCACTGCTCCAAGACGACTCCTAAGTGTCATAATTACGTTGTATAGTCCAACATAAACCCTTTCTTAACAGAGAATTCCACATGCCTGGCAACTTCTCAATTGGAGGCAGAGTGTCTACTTTGGTTACGGATATATCTTCTGATGCTATCAGATCCAACACTCTGTAGTGTAAACATTTATAAAAGAAATCTGCGACTTATAATGATTTATTTAATAATTTTAATTAAATCAAATTTTAAATGTTTCATAAAACACTTGATTTTAATCAAGTTTTAGCCAATTCTTTCTTTTAAGGTTACACAGTGGTCAGCATTCATAGTGAAGAATTTATGGTCATAAACACACGTGTTGGAGTAATTACCTATAATTAAGAAAATAACACTCGACATTTCGACTTCTATATCGAGATCATCATCAGAAAAACATGCATATGCAGAGAACACAAGCTACATGACACTACACAAAAGTAAGATAAATCTAAATGCTTTGTTAATCACTGTTATCTTATTGTTTTTTTTTTCTTGCTTTATAGTTATTTGTGTATTGTGTGGCCTTTCTTTTATTTCTTAGATCCTTTACTATACTATGATTAATTGTTATATCACATGTATCTAGTTAAGTTGGTGTCTTCTCTTAAATTAATTCTTTTATCTTTCCTTTTTTTTCAACTACTTAAACTTTAAGATTCCCAAAATTGTGACGCTGCTGGTGAATATGCCTGTGAACGAGGTAAATTCACGAGTGCAGATATCCATCTCCTACGCTAAAAGAAATAAAGAAAATTTATTTTATTTATGACTGTGCCACCTGAGTTCTTCACATAAAATATCGGAGATATGTTCTAGCACCTGTGGGATACAGCTAATTCTAATTGTGGGCTTAATTAACACTCGTGGCAATTCCCCAAATTCTCAGCATACAGGTTCGGAGTTTTTTGTGAGGTAGTGCATTGCACAAATATCAGGCAATAGTCTCTATTAAGCAAACAGTAACTTAAAGTAATTCTACACTATTATACACTTTTCATACTTCTTTCTTAATCTCATCTTGAATTTCAATTACTGTCTAACATTATTAATCTTGGCAGTTACAGTGAGAAGAGATTTTCATATTCTACAATTCTGGCTGACGCTATTCCTAACTTATGTTATGCTAATATTCTGATTTCAAACCGTGCTATCTGCAACAATACTATTAGCCTAGTAATCTATGTCCAGTGGACTCACAGTCATCCTTCCGCACTTAACTATTAATACAAGAAATCTACTCACAGGTCCTTAGTAACACATACAGTCCTATCAGCACATGAGATCCTTGGCTGTTTCTGCCGATTCCTCCAATCTGTTCTGTGTACTGGATTTCCTCGCTTGGTGGCTATCCTTCCGTGATTCACTTGCGGAAGGAGGAGCACATCTTCGCCGATGGAACTAGGTCAAACGAAGGCATCCTGCTTTCATGCACGATGCAAGTTCCCCTTACTTGCTACACATCATGGAAACTTTCAATGCTTCTTCAGAGCTCCCGTTTTCCATGGGTTGCACACCGACGAATCCAATCGGGCCTATAGACTGTAGCTAGAGGATTACCAGAAAGAGAAAGAGAGCCTCGTTCTTAAGGCCTCCTGTATACTGCTTTTGGAGTTCCGTGTTTCAGGATAGGAGACCCCCGAACATCCTGCAATCACTCTGACGTTAGTAACCTTGAGTGTAGGTGGGAAAACTTCCTTGTTCGAATGACCTTCAGCGCTATTGTTAGCTTTCAAGTCCCAGACGTAATCCACTGTAATCCTTTTTTACTCGAGGTAGAACTATTTCAACACTAGGCTATTTTTACAATATCACTCCTGGATTTACATAAAGTGCACAATCTTGAATATTTATACTATTTTACTATTTTTATGAAAAATTCAGTGTTACTCCTTGTGGGTTTACAATCAGTATGGCAATGTGCAGTTTTATTATATTTACGATCTTTATAAAAGTCAATGGCAAAAAAAAATTTAAGAACTTCTACTGCATCGAATTTTTTACCCTAGCCTGACCTCTGGTGGGGGAAAAAATTATAATGAAAAATAATAATAATAGATAAAATATATACAAAAATATACATTAAATAAAATAAATTTTCATACAGATAATAGAGGGAAAAAACTACCGTATTTTTCAGACCATAAGACACCTTTTTACATAGAAAAATCAACTTAAAATTGGGGTGCGTCTTATGGTCCGAAGGTAATATTAAAATATGAATCTTTACATTCTACTGAAACTGTTAGCGAAGTTCAATTACTGGCGCAATATGTTAATAAAATTAGTAAGTATGCCACTGAAGGTAGGTACCTAAGTTATCTCGCTGCATATGGGTGAATCACCGATTTAGAGCATCAATAGTCATTAGTGTGTAAACATATGCGCTTTTGTATGGTTTATTTGAATCATTTTTTATAAGTCATTACAATTTTTATCTTAAAATTAGAAAAAATGAGTGTAAAACAAAAAGACTTTCATATAACGTGAGTTATAAATTAAATGTGATAGATTATGCAAAACAATATAAAAACAGAGCAGCAGAAAGACATTTTGGTCCACCACCAACAGAAAAAATGGTCCGTGAGTGGAGAAAACAAGAGGAACAGTTAAAACTGCTATGTAAACACAAGAAAACATTCCGTTTGCACCTAGAAAAATGGCCAGAATTAGAAGTACAAATGAAAAATTGGGTAACAAATCATCGAAACATGGGAATATCTGTTTCTACGAAAATGATGGGCAACTGCTAATGGAATTTTAGATTTTACCAGATCACCGTCTTGGTGCTTTAGATTTATGAAAAGACACAGGTTATGCATGCGTACAAAAACCACTCTAGCCCAAAAAATGCCGGCTGACTATGAAGCTAAAATTATAGAATTCCATAGATTTGTCATATCAGCGAGAAGGAAATTTAACTTTGAGCTTAATCAAATTGCGAACATGGATGAAGTGCCTCTAACTTTTGATGTTCCTTCAAATCGGACAGTAGATTCGAAAGGCACCAAATCAATAGTGATCAAAACAACAGGTTACGAAAAAACTCACTACACTATAGTTTTAGCTTGTTGCATGGCCGGAACAAAACTACCCCCATGTTAATCTTCAAGAGAAAAACGTTACCGAGAAATGAAATTCCTCGTTCAAGATAAAGGCTGGATGGACGAAACAGGAATGAAATTATGGATACAAAAGATATGGGCAAAATGTCTAGGTGCGTTGTTTAAAAAGCCTGCGATGTTAGTGTGGGATCAATTCAGAGCGCATAAAACAGAATCAACCAAGAAGCTTCTGAAAGAAATGAATACAGAATTAGCTGTATTCATTCCTGGAGGCCTTACAAGTCAATTACAACTCTTGGATGGATCTATTAATAAACCATTCAAAAATTTTATGTGGGAAGAGTATGAAACAATTTCAGAAGTATGTACATGGGTGAAAAATTCATGGGAAGTTGTGAAAGAAGAGACAATTATAAAGTCATTTAAGAAATGCGGGATAAGTAATGCGATGGATGGCACCGAAGATGACGCAGTTTTTGAAGGAAGTGACAACAATAGTTCAAACGAAAATAATACGAACGGTGACATTAACGAGACGAGTGATAGTACCGAGAGTAAAGATGAACTGAATATTGCTAATACAAATGATTGTAACAATAAATAAAAATTAAGTAAGAATTTGTAAATATCTTTATATAATAAAATATTTTTTTCTAAAATAGTCTCATAAATTTGGGGTGCGTCTTATCGTCCAAAAAATATGGTAAATTATTTATAAAATAAAAACTTTTTATTTTATAAATAAATAAAATAGCAGAACTACATTAAGCACATCTCTACAGTCCTCTTATATTACAGTTTCTTTGTGTTGGGGTTCTACCATCACGTTCTGGATGCTTTGCCCACGTAATTCACTCTGGGTATTTCATGTGGCAAAATAATTTTTATCTGCAAAGAGAAGGTACGGTCAATGGTTTCCCCCATAGCAGAAACATTTACATGGAAGACTTTGAGTAATGAGCTCTCGATTCAGCAAGCCTAAAGTCCAAAGTCTGGCTCAGATGTGTTGATATTTTTGCCATTTGGCCCCACAACTGTGAAACATTACATATATTCCTAAGACACCTGAACAGACAGCACAAATGTATCTAATTTACCATTGAGATTGAAAACCATAACTCTCTTCCTTTTCTAGACACACTTTGTCACACATCTTCCCTCGGGCTGCCTTTCGTTCACTGTCTACTGCAAACCTACACATACAGGCCAATACAAACATAAAAATTCATACCACCATTGAACACAAAAACTAGGGGTTATCAGCACCCTCAAACATAGAGCACTAGCATTTGCTCCAGTGAACAGATGCTGAACATAAGTTATGAAATGAGTAGCCAAACATTTATAAAAAATGGCTACAACAAAAAAAAAAGCAGTTCACAAGATCCTCTATAATAATATCATTAAAAGCAAAAAAAAGATTCAAGAATGCCATACCATACATTAGAGGAATATCAGAAAAAAATAGATAAAACAGTACATAAATACAACATTAAGGTAACCTTCAAACCTCCTGCAAAATTAAGAAGTATACTCATCTCATCCAAAGATCCCCTTTCCCACCAAGAGGTTTGCAAAATTCAGTGCACCCCAACTACCATATCTAGGGGAAACAGGGTACACCATCCCAATAAGAAAAGATGAACATAAATTCCTCCACTATGGCAAAACAGGCCTGTCAGACCATGCACTTCAAACCTGTCACAGAATCAACTGGAAAAGCACCAAGTCCCTGCACTGCACCAAAACTTACTTTGAAAGAAAGTTCAAAGAAGCCTGTGAGATGCTGAAACATCATCTGAATCTAAACAAAAATGATGGATTAATAATTCCAAAAATCTGGAGGACCCATCTGTAATCTATATAGCATTCAGAAAATGATGGCAGAACCCACAGCACAAGGAAACTGTAATAAGAAAAAAGAAGACTATAGAAATGTGTTTAATGCAGTTCTGCTACAAAACATTATTTTTATTTAGAGTTATTTTTATTTTTCCCTCTATTATCTGTATATTAAGATACTGTATATGTATAAAAATTTATTTTATTTTGTTAATTTATATTATTGTATATATTTTATCTATTTTAATTATAATTTTTTTTTTTCACCAGAGGTCAGGCCATAAATGATTAACAAAGCATCTCACTTTTGTGTAGTGTCATGTAGCTTGTGTTCTCTGTATATGCATGTTTTCCTGATGACCTCAATATAGAAGTCGAAACGCCAAGTGTTATTTTCTTATTTATAAGTAAAGTAATTACTCCAACGCATGTGCTTGTGTCTCCATAAATTCTTTACTATGAATGCTGACCACCGTGTAATCTTAAAAGAAAGAAGTGTCGTAATCCACGGAGAGTTGACTCACAACCAATGCAGCCACTACAGTAAGATAAAAATATGTTTCCATGTTAATTAACCCAATCAGTGATGAAATGAACTTTTGAAGAAAATATTGTTTAATGAAGTATTGCACAAGGGTATTAAAAGAAAAATTATTGACAAAAATGCATGTATGATCCATAAGGTAACTTTAGTATATAAATTTTCCACACTGCTGAGGATTTTTATGCAGTCATACCTGTTACACCAAAGCATTTATCTGAAATTGGCAGGGTACTACAGACTGCCATCATTTGCCAGTCAGGTACTCCTTTAGAGGTGCAGAGAGATGGAAATCACTGGGTGCAAGTTAATACTGTGTGGAGGGTAATCTAGAGTCTCTCATCTGTAGCTCTATAACCACTTACATGTGCTATTAGCAATATGCATAATATAGTGTTACAAAGAAAATACACTAAATCTAAACTTTTCATGATATAACTTCTACTCTGTAGATTTCTACCAGACTGATGAAGTTCGGCCAGTGCAATGCCTTAACATTCTGCAGAAACTGGATCACACTTCACCCCCCCATTCATATGACCACATTTCTAGTTATCCTGCCATCCCCCATCTTGCAACTGATAGTGCAGTACAGCAACTGTGTGATGTACAAACTCACTATTCAATCCCCATCCATGAACACCAATAATTCATTTTCACATGTGATGTGCTATCACTTTTTTTTTAGAATAGAAATATAAATAGACATAGATAAAAATAAATTAATATGGATAATTAATTATTTACTGGCATAAAATGTTCATTCAAGTTTCACAGGCATCTTCAATATAAAGAATGGAACAAAACAATATTATACATAACAAAAAAAATTCAATGGTGCAACACTAATGCTTTAGTAAGGTAACAATGACTAAGTATTCCTAGATTTAAAATTTAGAACTAGAAAAGATGAGAACTAAGGAATAATATTTCCCATAAGAAATATAATGTAAGCTATCAGAACTAGGATAAAAGAAAATTCAATGAACTCTGTAAGGAGGCTGAACAGGCTACAGCAAACTGATCCCAAGAAACTTGTCGAAATAAAGAATTTGGATTAGGACAATTTAGTAATGCCTGATTTCTTTGACCCATTCCATTAGAAATCTATTTTTGTATAAAATATTAGTTTTTCTCAGAGTCAATGGAATAGTTTGTAAGACTCAACTGCACATGTTCAAAAAATTCAATTTTTTGAACCTGTGCAGTTGAATTTCAGAATGACAAAAATATCATAAATCAAAAATGCAAGGAATCTGGTAGAGACCTAGAAAGTCTAATCAAAAAAGTGTGCTTTTAGGGTGAATAAAAAAAAATAAACATTTTCCAGACAGAATGTATGCAATGTTACTTAAATATGAAGTGGCCTGAGAATTTTTGAAATGTATTCAGATACTACCTTAACATATGAGCTTGAAATGCAACTGATTTCTTGAAGAGGAGTCCTGCAATTACTGAATGTTCTGTTGATAAGTGGAACACCATGTTTTCACTGAAGCCTTATTCCATCAAGAATTACATCACATGAAATCTATAAGTGCTAGAATTAACATCAAAGTCTTGCATCAACTACTTGCTAGATAATATTTAGCAATATTAACTAACAGGTATATCAGTTGGATATACCACCATCATTTTGAATTTTTCCGAGTGAAACAGTATATTCAGGTGACAAAAGTTCCCACTGGATGTGTTGAAAAGACATCCTGCTAGTGAAAACTATAAGTTTGAGATCAACCTTAAAAAAAAAAAAAAAAGTTCTTTAGAGAACAAATTAAAAGCTTTGGATTAAAGATTATGTCAAATTTATCTCCACAAATTTACATGGCATATTATTATTATTATTACGTAACATCTCCAGGGAGTCCAAAGACTCATCGAGGGAGGGCGCCTACTCTACAACTGTCTCCACCACTCAATCCAAATACAATGAACCGCAACTATTATCATCATCATCTACTGCCCACCACCACCACTAGTATTTTTCACAGACAGCCACAAACATCCATGTTCACAGCGGGATTTGAACCCACAGCCTTTTGACTGGAGAGCGGATATGCTAACCACTCGGCCATCCAGGCTGGCATATTAAGGACACAGATATGTCTAAATTTTCTAGCTAAATACAAGTGGATCAATTAGCAGAGAATATTTAAATCCTAAGCTTTAAACAAAATCATTGGGAGATAGGCATGTGAGGAAGGTAATGAGCATACTAGTCTGAATTTTCAGTTGATTATAATAATGACATTAAAAGCAATAATTTAAACAGAAACAAATTGAATTTGGCTCGACACAGGAAAATACCAAACTACGTTCCTTAAAGAATGGCATTATCCTTCTGGACACTGCACATTTGCCACTTATGAGAGGTCTGAGTCAGGGGAAAAAAAAATCCAAAATATAACACCTATTTCTTCTACATCAATACAGCATTATTTTCAACTTCAAGGACAATTTAACAAATATGATAGCTAAGACATGCACCAAGAGTGTATTAAAACAAGTTTTGGTTCCTAGGTACCTATTTTTAAAGTTATACAGAAAAATTATATACCATAAATATCAGATAGAATCTGCATTACACATTACCTTCATGCTTAAAAACATTCTGTTTTTTGCTCCAGATCTGAGGAGTCTCTGGTTGCTGAAGGGGAGTGACTGAAGTACCAAACTTGTCTGGGTAATTCAGCCTAGATGCATCGATAACCTGGGAGGTGTATACAAAACTTGATTACTATACAACTTGATTTCGAATAACTTAAGAAAAGTTCCTCCTGCATGCAATACCATATTCAGATTTTACAAAAAATCTGATGATTATATCCACTGCATAACAATATTTTAAAGATACATGCACAACTGAAAACGTTTAGGTATATATATAAAGCAGCACATTTATATAGATAACTGATCAATCCTTTCCAAGAGGATAAAAAAAAAAATTATTAAAAAAAACAGCAATAATTTTTGTGTGCAACTTTAAAAACTGATATTTAACATGAAGTATAATATTTTTAGTTTAATACAGTTCAATTAGTTGGCTGATATCTTATGGGAAGGCATCAAATTTCTATATACAGAATTTGGGCTGCTTCCAACCTAGATTCAGTTACTCGAGTAACTGAATTTAGAACCTAAATTTCAGGTTCTCTTGAGACTACACACAGTCCCAATTAGAGAGGCTCCATTGCTGATGTTCACACAACTGTTCTATACAAGTGTCTTCAGGCCAGTTTATTATTATTATTAGAGACCTCCTGTGAGTCAAAAAAAACTCACTGAGGGAGATCACACACCACCCACACCAGATCTCCTACCTTCTCTTAAATCAATTCACACTAGATACACTTACCACTTCGAGAGGCAAACTGTTCCACTCACTGTTCTGTGAGAGACAAATCTAGCTCTCGCCCCTTTCTTAACTGCACATATATTCACATTTTTACATATATCTTCTCTGTCTTCCTCTCACCAACTCCATATAATGAAAAATTTCATGAACTGGTATCCCATAACACATTTCAGAAGTTTATAGGTCTGTCATATCATTGCTCTTCCCGTTTAGTTGCAGTCAACATGCTCTCAATCTGTCCTCTAATCTCCATTCCAAAATCACAATACCATTTTTGTAACTATTTTTTGCATTCTTTCCACCGCTTCTTTATCACCTTGGACCCCAGGAGACCGAATCAGAGTACAGCAGTCCAGTTGCACTTTAAAGAAGCAAATTGACATTATCCTTTATTAAATTACTTAAGGAATTGAACACCATAGATACGAATATAAATTAAATTACACTTTAATAAATATTTCCTTACATTATCCTTGTCATTTCAGCACTGAAATATTATCCTTTGGTTGTATTTGCAATCTTTGTTATGTGATATCTTTGAACTTCAAATTTTTATCCATCACAACTCCAAGATTCTTAGCCTCATTATCATCAATTTCTCTAAAAATAATCCCAATATGCTACTGGGAATCTCATCACACTAAATTGAGTAACTTTACACCGTCACGGCATCGTTTGAAGAAGGTTAACCTGTTCAATGTCTGGCCAATTTTGGCTAGACAACTGAACCTAATTTTACACTAATTAACAGGGAATGGACAATCATTATCGTATGCCTAGTTCCAGCCTATTCTGCAAGTGCTGAATATCAGCAGTATCCTTGATTACCCTACTTATCTTTGCACTGTCAACAAATAAACTGAACATCTCCTGACAAGTCCTTCCCAATATCGTGAATGTATGGAGTGAACAAAAATTTTCCAAGGATTGATCTCAGGGGAACACACACTACTGTTCAGCTAAAATCTGGCACAGTCTTCTTTATCAACAACTACCCAACAGAAACTGTCAGATCAAAGTTCTCCATTTCATTCTATCTTCCCAAATTCTTCCTGCATGTGCAATATTCTAGATCAGGTTTCTTTTTTTTTCTAAATCTTATCTTATGTGGGTTTCTTCCTCTCAATTTTTTTTATGTGGGTTTCTTCCTTTTCATTTTATACATTTTTTTGGTATTCTTTCTAAAGTCATTCTCATTATACAGTGCTTGGAAAGAAGTCCATGGACACCATCCTCCATGGTCATCATACCATATAACGAGTCATGTTTGTAGCCAGTATAAACTGGAAGAATATGATGCTCCCAAAACTCATGGAAACTGTGCCTGGGTGAAATGGATGCCATTGCAGGCCTATCTGGTCAGCAAATTGTTGACAAACTGGAGCATCCCAGTTCAACAAACAATGATACCATACTGAGATGGAAGCACAGGGAGTCAACTGCAAGTGCTACCCACAGTGGACAATCCACCACACTCACTGAATATGACTGTGAGGTGCTCCAAAGGATAATATATAAAAACCACTATTTGTCGGCTGACCTGCTGAATGTGGAGTTGCGGGCATCAACTGGAACACAAATCTGCACAAAAATATTCAGAACCGAAGCTCACAATATATAGATTTCCATGGGAGGACTACAATACACAAGCCACCCATTATCCAAACTAACATGCAGCATAGCCTTCAGTGGTGCAAAGCACGTGTACAGCGAGATGTGGAAGTTGGAAAGCTGTGTTACAGAGCAACAAATCAGTTTACACCCTCTACTGAGAATATGGATGGGTATGGTAGATGCCCAGTGAATGTATCTTACGAAAGTGTGTAATTCCAACTATGAAATTTGGAGGTGGTAGTGCGATGGTACGGTCCTGTTTTTCCTGGTGTGCCCTTGGTTATGCCACAAACACTGAACTTTGAGAAGTATCTGAACATTCTGGACAATGCAATGCTTCCTACTTTGGGGCATTTCTATGGAACTGATCATTCTCTCTTTCAGCAAGACAATGTACTGTGTCATAAGGCTGATGCAGCTGTTACTGTGTGGTTAATGGACAAGAATGTCACCACTTTAACATCATGCAGCCCTAATCTCAGATCTCAACTCTATCGAACATCTATGGGATGAACTGCAGCACTGGATGAGGTCACAACAGTTAAGAACCTCTCATACATGCCTACAGGAAGAATGGTCCAAAATTTCCATTGATTACTATTGTACACCTGTGGAAAGTATGCCCTGTAGGATTGCTGCAGTCATTTGTTCCTCCCACTATGGTGTCCACCGACTTCTTTCCAAGCAGCGTATGTCCAAACCACTTTAAGCAAGCATTCACAGACCTTTCTTCATCATTTCTAGTTCCAAAATATTCCTAATGCTGCATTTCTTATCCTGTCTTTTGTTGTTCCTGCCAACATTGTTCTTTTAAACTTTCATATCCATTGCTTATATTCTACTTACCATATTTTTTGCCTTATAAGATGTACTGTTGTATTGGACACACTGTATTTTTCATGTTTAATTTTTGGGAAAAAAAAATTCTTTGCA
The DNA here is from genome assembly GCF_054136105.1 of Typopeltis vanoorti. Taxonomy (NCBI): domain Eukaryota; kingdom Metazoa; phylum Arthropoda; class Arachnida; order Uropygi; family Thelyphonidae; genus Typopeltis; species Typopeltis vanoorti. The sequence continues at coordinate 140,915,127 of NC_143550.1, read as the reverse complement.
GTATAGGACACAAAGTTTTAACAATAATTTTTTTTAACCTTTGGAGTCAATAGTCTTGTTCAAGGGCACATCACAAGTCAAAAGGTACTTCATCCATATTAACTATCTGTGAAAGTTCAAAATTATCTTGTTTTCTAGCATTTATGATGAATCTGTGAAACTCAATTTTATTTTTGAATTCGTCTGGAATTTTTTGTGATATTTTAGTTTTTGCACACATGCATAAATCATTTCTCTTTATAAATCGAAAGCACCTTGATGGCGACCCTGTAAAATTAATATTTCTTTCTGTTGCCAATTTTGCTTGTTGAATAATCATATTTGTAGATATGCAGCAACCCAATATTCTTTGATCCATTATCCAAGTTTTGTTAATTCATTTTCTGGTCATTTTGCCGGTTATCTGTAGAGAATGTGTTTTTTTAGCAATTGCTTCTATTAATTGCTGCTCTTGTTTCCTCCAAGTTTGTACCATTTTTTCTGTAGGCAGAGGCCCCAAAGTGCCGCTCTGCTGCCCTATTGCCATTCTTTTTTACGTACTCAACCACACTATGCTTAAACGCAATCATATAGCTATGTCTCTCCTTCATAGAGTCTATGGGTTATAAAAATATTTAAATATAATAATGTACTAATTACTAGTTTAAATGCATGACCGTTAACAACCATGCAACTATTCAAACTGATCACTCATTACTGACAAGCGATGATGCACTGTAACTGCACATACATAAAAAACACATCAGTGTATAAAACGAACTGTAAGATGCACCGCTTTATAAGACGAGTCCTAATTTTCAGATAAAGTTTAGGCACAAAAAAGTGCATCTTATAGGCAAAAAATACAGTATGTCTCATTTCTGTTAGATCTCATGTCTCTGCTGCATAAGACAAATTATTAACCAGTTAATCAAAAGCTTGCACTTCAGTGGGACTTCACTGTTTCAAAGTAGACTACTTACACTCTGTTAAAAACTGTAGCCCAGTGAAATTCTCCTTCATGTCTCCTGATCTAAACATCCATTACTAAAAAATACATTTCCCAAATATTTGAAGTTTTCACAACTCTTCAAGACTTGCACATTAAGTCTATCAGCATTAACTTTTACATTTTCTCTACAATTTAAAACCATGATCTTATTCTCCTTGCCTGTGGTTCTGTGTCCTACTGTTTCATCTGTAGTTCTCTTCAATGTATCAAATCATCACATCATCCAAACATAGCTGTTTCTCCTTTCTGGTTACTTAACTGTATTAAGGACACTATTCATCACCATAATGAACAACAATGGAGATAAGACTCTTCCTTGTTGCAGTCCATTATTAAGTATAAAACACTCCAAGTTATCAAATTTAGTCTTCAAGATAACATACATACATATTCTTGATTCTAACTATTTCTTCTTTTCCTATACCTATCTTTTCCAAGATTTTTCCCAAACTGAAACCAGTCAAAGGCATTTTCCAAATCAAGAAATGGCATAAATAAGCATTTTCCAAATTCACAGTATCTCTCCACCATTTGTCTTACAGTAAAAATCAAATCAATAGTTAATTGCCCTTTTCTAAAATCAAACTACTTTTCTCGTAGGCCTTCATCTATTTTTTTCCTCCTAATCTTGCTGCCATTATCCTTTTATAAATTTTTGAATAGTGACACAATGTTATTCTTTTATACAGGGTGGTCCATAAGTCACGGAGGTGTTTAAACATTTAATAACTTATTAATTTATTTTATTATTTTTTTTTTTTGTTATAATGAAATATAGAACCTGGAAGTGTTTTTATTTTATTTTGGAAATTTTTCAGTGCCCTCACCACTAGAGCCACAATGGAATTCCTAAGGTACATTTCTGGAGAGTGAACAATTTTGCAAAGATCTACAATTAATTGCCCATCACGTTCTCTAGATCTGACAGTTCAAAATTTCTTCCTATGGGATTACTGAAGGAAAAGGTGTATTTGAACCAGACAATCCAACAGCTGAAGGAGAACGTTTGTGCAGAAATTAGAGCGCTACAGCCAGAAACATTAACAGTTGTCAATAGAAAGGACAAGGGCCCCGTCTTTGTGAATCTGAAAATGAAAGGCATGTACATGATGTGGTTTTTCATAACTAATAAAAAAAAAAATCTCCAGGTTCTGTATTTCATTATAACAAAAAAAAAAAAAAAAAGAAAGAAAGAATAAAAATAAAGATAAAATAAGAATAAAATAAAGAATTATTAAATATTTAAATCTCTTTGTGACTTATGGCCTGCCCTGTAGTTATTACACTCCCTTCTTGATCCTCCTTTACATATAAGAACAATAATCCCCTTGATCTGATCATTAAGTATTACCTTCTTTTTTCAGATCAGTCGAAAGATGTCACATAGCCATTTCAATCCTGAACTACCAAAAGCTCTGATCAATTTAACAGGCAAATCATCTATCTCAGAGTATTTTCAATTCTTCATCTTCCCTAATACTTCAACCTCGGCCAGACCTATTTCCCTATTATCTCCTGCATCATTACATTCATTCATTCCAGTTTCTTTCATTATGGCTCGCATCCTTAAAGATCTCCGAAATAATATTCCACCAGTGTGCTTCTTTTCATTATCTGTTTCCACTGTTCATCTACACACCTCTTCTGCCGTTCCTACCATTCATCTTGAAACTTTTCCCATTCTTCATGTACCTCATGGGCTTTGGATCTGATCCAAATCAAATTCTTGCTTTCCCTCAGATATCTTTTTTTTCCCTTCCCTTGCCACATTTATTTTTCATACACACCTTAAAAGGATGCTATAAGAAGTGTATGATCTCCATCTAAAGCAACAGATAGCAAAACTTTGATATTCATGATTGATATCATTCCATTCTTTATAAAGAATGAAATAATGTATTATCGATTTTTGCTCACTATCCCAACTATACTTTGTAATTCTGATGCTTTTTCTTTTCTCAAACCAGCTGTTCCCAATTTTGAGATCATTTCTGATGTAAAAATCTAATAATTATTGTCATTCCTCATTTCTCTGACTAAAACCAAATGGTCGTAAATTTTTTTTTCTACTCCTGCTCCTCTCACCTGTGCATTAAGATCTTTTATGATGGTGATGATTACGCTCTTATTCTGAATAATACCCTCTAACTGTTACTCAAATAACGTCTTTTCCTTCAAAGAAAATTTATATTTTCTAAAACTCATGGCTGAAAATGCTGGCCGCAAATGTTCGTGCTTTGAAATGCTTCTACCATCTACTTTGCGATACTAATTAATCCTTCAAGTGTTTTTGGTAAGCATCGATAAAATTTTTGGATATTTTCTAACGAAAATGCATTCTTTAATGTTTCATTATGTTGTAATTCCAAAACTTCCATCTGTAGATGGTTTTGTACGTCATCAATGTCGACATTAAAAGGGTTCAAAAAGAATCGCATTTCGATGCTATTTTTATGAAAATCCACAAATCTTGTTGAAAATTCTGTTTGTAAATCTTCAGTGATACCAACAAAAGTTTCCCTTTGTGTTTGTGATCCAACTGTAGATGCAGATTTGCAACATATATGAGGTAGATTTTCTTCCATCATATGTTTCTTCAACAGACATAGTTTGCCTTCTTTTATGTCAGAAAATAGTTCTACTAGTAATTTACCTTGGCCCTGCAGGTTCAAATTAAGTTCATTCATTAAGGTAGGTTGTAATATCTACCATAAATGCAAGAGACGTAATACATTTTTTATCAGATAGTTGTGTAACGTCCTTATACTCAACCGATTCATTATGAATACTTTGCTTCTTAAATATGTTTTGCTGATCAAAGAAGCTTCTAATTTATTAATAATTTTTTCTAAGTTCACAGTTCAAACCCTTGTATTGGCTTTCACGTTCATTCTCGTAATGAAGTCCGATATTATATTTTTTCATAACAGCAACACTTTTATGACAAATAAGACAAAGGGGCTTATCCCCATTTTCAATAAAGTACTTGCTGTTCCATTCATCATTAAACCATCTTCATCTGCAATTTTAAGTTTTCTTGAACCCATTTTTGAAATTATTTCTAACAAATATATAATACGGACCAGGGAACGCAACTGCATAAGTGCGCCAAAATCTCAGCTGTCGTCGGATGAAGTCGCCTTTGTTATCCCCGCTCACAATGATTGACACAGTTGACTCGCGTCAAGTTGCAGGGCGATATCACGAAGTATCGGTATCAAATTATTTTTAATTTATTATTCATATTATAAAATGTATTATTTAAATAATTCAACATATGGGCCAAATGCCATGTAAGTGTGGTCAACCTTTTGTGGGCCACCAAAAATGCACGTTTGGGCTTTTTTGGCGGCCCACAAAAAAGCACAAAAAATTTAGAACAGGGGTCGGCGGCCCCCAGAATCATCTACTCTTGCATTCTATTTTGTAATTAACTGTTGTCACCACTGAAGATAGCCTGTAATATTCAGGCTGAAATATATGGCCTTAAAGGAATAATATTACTTATCTCTTGTGTTTTTTTGTGTTAACTCAAGAAACCTTTCAGGGCACAACAAGTCAACAGTTTATATTCCAACATTCCCTTTAGCCACCTCAGCTGGAACATTATAAAATATGAGCAAATTATTCAGACATGATCTCCCTTTAGCAACCACATACACTGTTCCTTGAAAGCATAGCTTCTTTCACAACCCATTTCTGTATGTGAGTTCTTATTAACTTCTCTAAAATCTTCACTACCATTCCACAGATACTGTTATCTCGGTAGTTAGATATACCAATTTTTCAACTACCCTAGTAACAAAGGAACTATCATATTTCGAACAAAACTGAGAACATCATGAAATAACAATATTTCAGGTGGCAGTGAACTTGAAGTCATCTAGTGTGAGGTAGAATCTAACAAGATCAATTACATAGTGGGGCATTGTTACAGACCTGATGGATCAGCTGCTAGCGATGAAGAAGTGCATCACCAAATAGAGACAATGGGCAAAAAAAGAGTAATCATAATGGGAGACTTTAATTATCCAAATATTGATTCTTCTGAGATTATCTTCTGAAATTATCCAATTTTTAGAAGAATGAAACTGAATTTATTGAGTTGTTGCAAGACAACTTCCTCAAGCACCATATGACAGAAGGAACTCGAGGTCAAAAAGTGTTAAATTTGATTATAGCGTCAGAGGATGTTTGAGTTAAAGACAACTATTCTGCCTCCGGTTGGTGAAAAATATGCAGTACTCACTTGGGAAGTGACTAAGTTTTTGAATGTTCCATTCAGAAAAGATTGCATACTAAATTAAAAAGCCAGGAAATTATGACCAGCTGAGGAGTACACTCAGTTCAGCAGAATGGTATCAGTTGCTGAAGAGGAAGAATATTGACAGTGCATGGGAAGCATTTAAAAAATACTTAAATGATGCAAAATCAAAATGTGTCCTGCGAATTCGAAGAATAAATAGGGTAGGAGTCAAATGGACATGTAATCTTATTAAGCAAGAGATTCGTAAGAAATGGATGATACGGAAGGAATATCATCTGCATAAGGATGATGTCCATTATGAAAATTATAAGCAGCACTCCAGAAGAATCAACTGTTGTACAGAAAACCAAGTCTGAGTATGAAAAGAAACTGGCTCTACAAGCTAAAGACAACCCCAAAGAATTCTATCATTATGTCACAAGTGAAAAAGAATGAATATGAAAGAATAATTCTTCTCAATGCAGATGGTGTGAAGGTTACAGATGCAGAAGAGGTTTTCCAACTAATGAGTCCCATTTTGCTACAAGCTATCAACTTGGCGTATGCAGCATTGTGCTCACTGATACCTCTTCACTGGATGAAGAAACTCGGAATTCAGCAAAAGAGACTGATGAGATATCAGCACAGGTGCTAAGAGAGTGTTCAGCTGAACAGGCTATATAATTTGAGTCTCAGAACAGAGAAGATTCTGCAGGAATGGAAAGAATGTATTATAATTCCATTGCACAAGGGTGGTGCAAAGACCGACGTATCAAACTATCGACCTATTAGTATCTCAGGAGTGGTGGTGAAAATTTTAGAAAAAAGGGTCAGTACTCGCATTCAGAAATGGGTTGACAGTGAATCTCTACTTTGCAATGAGCAACATGGGTTTACTAAGGGAAGGTCACGTTTTAGCAACTTGCTCACATTCTATAACAATGTTACCATTGAACCAGACAATGGGAATGAATACACCATGACACTTTTGGATTTTGCTAAGGCTTTTGACAGAATACAGCATGGTATAGTATGCCCACAGATTCGAGACCCTTCAACACTTCTGCGCATGTCATAAAAAGGAGAATCCATTCCGATAATAGGGTAATCAATCCGTCTTCTGGGATGAGTTTATTTATTATTACAGGTGGGAAAATTTAGCTTTTCTTTTACAAACATTGTAGTTTTTAAACTAGTACAGTGACAGACAAGAAAGCACATGATTTCACATGTTGGCGACCAATTCGTACATCCTTCATTTCTTTCTCCCCTTCAGCATGAATCGACTATTCTTGGCAGAAAGCCAAGCGGAGCTCTACAAATTGTGAGTGTACTATAGACTACTGCATAAATTGGAGAATATGGGTTTGGGTTATAGAATATTACATGGATAACAGGATTGCTTACAGACAGATATCAAAAAAGTGGTATGCAGGGGATGTGAGCTTGCAAGATTTAAGGTAACTAGTGGTTTCTCACAAGGATCAATCCTTTGGTTCACTGTTATTTAATCTGTACATTAATGATATTGGGAAGGATTTCGCAAGCAACATACAGCTATTATCTGATGATGCAAAGACAGGTAATCAGGAATGCTGCTGATATGCAGTACTTGCAGAATGATTTCAATAGGCTGGAATTGTGGGCATGGGAAAATGGATATCAGTAAATGTAAAGTCATGCACTTTGGTATGATTAGATATCCAGTCCTGGCTCCCTGGAGGTCTCTTAATAATAATAATAATAATAATTCATTTTAGTCAAGATTATCTAAATACTAATTTTTAATAAATGCTATCAAGTCAGAGCGGAGCTAGTAAAAAAAAATGTTTGATTAAACCAAAAATGAAATAAAATGATCTAACAAATTTTAGTGTCAAATACTAATTATTAAATCCATACAAGAACAAAGTTGCAATATATCTAAGGACAACAGACAAAGAGGTCTAATATAGCTATGCATCTGGCTAGTTTTTTTTTTTTTTTTTTTTTGTTAATAGGAACATGGAATCTGTATGAGAACATCCTCTAATACAGAAATCTGTTGGCTCAGCTGGGCTGATGTTTAAACTTACAGATTGCATTGAATGGTACAATCATCTATTACCTAAACACATTTAAAAATATCCATGCCATAGTGGAATTTCAATCCAAAGCCTATAGGTTGGAGAGTGGAAATGCTATTCACTCAGTCAATCATGACAGTAAAATAATCTTAAAGATTCTTAAAAATGCAGAAAAGAGTACTATAAATGGAATCAGAGATAATAAACAATAACATGAAAGTTGAATATAAAGACATCCTCATTGTTTAGAGAAATTACTTTGAAAGGTTGTTAAATGAAACAAGAAGTAACACAATAGTTGTACAAGATGGCAGGGTTGTCAACTGTTGACAACCCTGCCATCAAACTTGGGAAACCTCCTTCAATTGGAAGAACTAGTCATCAGCAGTAATGACCTCACTAAACTGTCACCCAGCATTGGACTGTTACGCTATCTTCATACTTTGATTGCAGATGATAACATCTTGGATGAAATACCTGCTGAACTGGGAAGCTGTGTGAAATTATCCATTCTTTCATTAAGAGATAATAAACTTCCACATATATCCCTGAAAATTAAGGCACATTGGTGCCCTCTGAGTAATTAATTTAAGTGGAAATCAGCTCAAATTTCTTCCATTCAGCATTGCAAAACTTCCAAATCTACAAGCTCTGTGGCTATCAGAAAACCAGGCAATCTTAAAAAGATGACTGTATTGAGAGTGGATGAAAGTTGTAGAAGATATTCAAGAGAAATGCAACCAGAGTACATATCAATACTAGAGGAAGAAAAGGCTGCCAAAATCCCTAATATGCAAAGGCAGCTGGAGTAAATGATATTCAACCAGAAATGCTCAAAAGATTGAATTCCAGATTATTAGAATAGAGTTCTAATAATACCCACCTATAAAAAAGGAAAATAAAACAATGTGAGAATTAGATGAATTTCCTTACTGAGTGTTCCATGGAAGATTTATGTAAGCATACTTGAGAAGAGGCTAAGAAAAACTGTGGAAGAGAAACATGGAGAGGAACAAGTCGGTTCAGGATCAGATTTTCACTTTAAGACAAATAACTGAGAAATAGCAGAAATGTAACAAGCATATGTATTTAAGTTTCATACATCTGGAAAAGGCACATAAGGTACCAAGAGGAAAGTTGTACAAAATGCTACAGTTATATGGTGTAAATAGGACATCAGAGTTTGATGTTAAATCAGGTGAGAGACAAGGGATTACCTCTAATATAGAAGTCTGTTGGTTCAGCTGGGCTGATGCTTAAACTTGCAGATTGTACCATTCAGTGCAAAGTAACCTGTTGATATTCTTTTATTCTTCATCTATATGGATAACATTATGAAGAAAAGTGTAATCCTGATACCAAAATTGAAGATGTTAATATCAGCTTTTTTACTTTATGCAGATTATGTTATACTTCTAAATAAATCCAGTAAAAGACAGCAGGATTCCCTGACTAAATTGAATAACTATGGCGATAAATTGGTGTGAAAACCTGGAATAAAAAAGACAAAGACTATGAAAATAAGCAGGAATATTGAAAAATTAACTGAATCCTGAATGGAGAACCTATAAAACAACTAAAACATTTCAGTTATTTAGGCATATTTTTTTGTGAAGATGGCAAATTCAATATGAAACAGACAACAGAATAAATGAACAACATGGAATAAGTGAAAAATTAGTCAAAACACTAAACTAGGTACATGAAAGGAGTGTTCAAACCAATTTTAACTTATGGATCTGAAAGTTGGGTTAGAAGTAAAATAGGTGATCAAAGACGATGCTAGGGAAGTGAAGAGATCGCATCAGTGGCAGTATCATATTAAAAATTAGTGCACAGGAAACAAATCAACATTATTAGCATTCAAGAATGTGTGAACAGAGCTTCTGATATGATATAGTCACTTAAAGAGAAAGGGAGAAGTTAGCAAAAAAAATGTTGCCTGGATGGCAGGAAAAAGACCAAGATCTAGGTACACTACTACAGATTGACTAACAGTTTGAAGGAAGACTCTTGATAATTAGTTTTGTGTAGTATAGTACTACACAAAATATCCTGTACACCATCCAAGAATACTTATGAGGGATTTGATGATTAGATTATTAAAAAAAATATTTAAACTGCTGTATTTCTAATCTGAAAAATTCAAAATTTTCTAAGAAAATGCTTGGACTGATATATTAATATGTTAAAGGAAATTCACTACAAATTTTCTATTATAATTTATTTCATTGGTCCATACAAGTTTGCTATATTAAGAGTTAATATAGCAAAGTAATGCAGCACGTATTGTGCATTTCTTTCAAAAATTCCACCAAGTTTTTGCGTGACTCCCATCCATAAATGATTGTAAACCTATAGCATATAGCACTGTGGATTTTCTAATGGCTAGATAATCTGGAAATCCTACTCTAGATACCAAACATTTCTCAAGCCACCAACGGTCTCCCATAAGTGGGGTGGCAACATGCATTGAATCTACTTAAACACTTTTACAAACATCAATGCCCAAAGTGGGATTCAAATTCATATTCTGTTAGTATCGGGTTTACCATCTATTTGGCTAGGCCAAATAACATTTAATTTAGCATAGCCTGGTTTTATTGAAATTATAATATATTCCTTAAGTTAAGAGATTCTACAATTGAAAATTATTTTGTTATATATACTAAACTTACCTGAATTACTATTCTCTATAATCCCTAGTAAAACATTGTTCATTTTGAAAACTTTTTATATGCATTTTAATATATTATATAGATGATCATTCTTTTTACACAAGCAAGAGACAATGATTCAATGTTATAAACATGATTCATGGTATTATCTATATTTAATAATTCCTGTGTGGAAATACCATTACATCAATGTGGCATTCCACAAAGGTGCAACATTCCACTGCATAGAATATTAACTAAACTTTATGTACTCTGTAATGACTGCAGACTGCATATGATTAGTGAAGCATTAATTTTTTGAGACTACTTAAACTCAAAAATGTGTCATTTATTAATAGTTTTCACAAAACAAACTTATAAATAAATATACAACTAAAGAAATAAAAGCAAAATAAAAGTTACTATAATAATATTCCATGTGGAATTTCAATATCTTTATCAATTCTCAGAGTATTATAAGCAGTGGTTTTCGTTTTTTTTTTCCTGATATGCAAATCTGATCGAGTCCTAAAAATCTATTTTTACTTTAAATAAAAAAAAAAAATCTTTTTAAACAATTTACTTTAAAAAGTAAACACAAAAATCAGTATGATAACATACCTTTAAAAGAAATTATTAGTGGTATCTGGCAAAGGTATGGTTGCATTTCCTACTGTATTTATTTTCAGGGGCATGGTAACATGAACAAAACTGCTATCTGATAAGTTACGGTATACTGAATTAACTTCTAACTGAAATAAAATGGTTCACTTAACTGCATCCACTGAACTAGAAATCAAAAACACACCAACAAAAATGCATTATATATAAAAGCTTGTTTTCCAAAAGTAGCACGTTATGTTGCCATATTACCCATGGCAACATATTCAACTTAGCTGAATGTGTTGGAATCTCTGATTTTTAGGAATGATAATATCAAATATAATATATGCAGTTGAAAATTAATTAGTAGCTATTCAGTTTATGCCACTATGCTAAATGTAACAAAAACTTCATTATCAGAAATTCCTAATATTTATCTTCAAGGGATGCACAAGACTCTATAACAGTACTACATAAATTTAAGTTATTGACTTTCTATTAGCGATTTTCTTTCAAATTTAGTCTACAGAGTGAGTCAAAATGATGTGAGTTTCTAAAATTCTAATTTTTTTTTTTTTACAAAGAAACAGATGCAGGAATTCATTTCTGATAGTTACTGCTAAAGTGCACAATGTACTACACTGCTAATTTAGTGCAAAGATGGTGAATGAACAACAAGAGAGAACTTTTGTGTCTTGGAGTTTCATTTAAGCTTTTCAGTGAGTATTAAGAAGTATGGAAAAAAATCCCTCAGCTACAAATTCCATTCGCAAGTGGCATCACAAATTCAGGAGACCATATCAGATGTGAGTGTGGAAATGGCTGATCATGTTCAACAGTCACATTTATACCAAACCAGTGGAAGTAGACATGACACTGTAGCCATGGAGAGATGTGTCACAGAAAACTGTAGTGAATTCCATAAAAAGGTCTTGCACCCTGGCTGTACTGCTTACATTTACTAAAAGCCATTTGCGTGAACATGATGGCCCATATTAAGGAGGATGCAACATTCCTATCAGTGTGTTTCAGTGATGAAGCCACATTTCACAAGAAAAGTGAACAGACAAACGTCAATATATGGAGTTTTGAAAATCCACATATCATTGGCTAAACATTCAAGGAATAGTGTCAAAGCAAAAGATTTTTTTGTACCCTGACATACAAAGTCCAAGGACCATTCTTTTTTCTTGTACATGGAAGTATGTACTGAGATATGTTGGAGCTATGGTCACCACTGCATCTCCTTCAGGACAAACTCAATGATGTCTTCCATCGAGATGGAGCATGCTGAGACAACCTTTTGAACAATTACCTGGCTATTGGAATGCATGAATGGGACCTACAGGTTTAGGATTTGCATAAAAAGCACTGTTATGTACCACCACTGCCACAAAACATGGATGGCTCTGAAGAATTGCATCATGTTCAAGACTGTTGCAATGGCAGGAAGTTCGTTATCACTTTGATGCTTGTAGGGCTGATACAATGGCACACACACATCAAAAACTTTCATAAGCACAGTAAAAAAAAAAACTGCCTTGCTATTATAAACAGTGTGCAAGTTACATATTTATGTTTTTACAAAAAAATTAAGCTCAATAAATGTTTCTAATCATTCACATCATTTTGACTCAGCTCATACTAGTATTCCTTAGCTCTTCAATATTGTTGGATGTTACACTGACATTAAATTCATCAATCTACCAAAATTTTGGTTGTCACCCAAGTCATTTTTCTGACATCAAGATACCTCTTTTGATAATCTTATCCATTCTGTTTAAGTTACCATACCACCTTACAGTAACTCTGCTTAGACATTCCTGAATGCTAAAAACATTGGGTTCCTTTCTAATATCTTCATTTTTCATGTGATTCTATCCTTGATGCCATCTTTTCACTCCCCCAATTCTTCTAAAAGCTTTCATCTAGTTGGTATTTAGTTTCTGATCAGCCATTTTGTTTCTAAACTTATCTCAAGATCTGTAAGTTAATATAAGTTTAAACACTGTCTTGCACCACCATCATCATCAGTCATTTTCTGTCCAGTGCTGAACAAAGGCCTCCCCTAATCCACCATGCATTCAGTCCTATCTTAAGTTTTTCTAAGTTCAACCGAGTTCCAGCTGTCTTCTTAGGTTCATTCTCCTACTGTCTTTTTGATCTTCCTATAACTCTCTTTCTCAGATATCATTCAAATACTAATAATACTTCAATTTTAATTGCTGACTAAGTCAGCAATTAAAATTGAATTAAAGTCAGCAATACAGGCTATACATGGATCTGCAAAATGTCCCATAACACTATAGTTTATTGTCCATTTCTAAGTGTTATTATTTGCAATAGGTCTTGTACTCTGTTAGTTTAGTATTCTGGAAAATTTCTCTCTTATTCCATATAGTTATTCTGATGGTACCTCAGCCCACTAGCTTTGTTCATTGTCATCGATTTCCCATATTTCATTTGTTGTTTTCACTAAAAGTTTGTTCCTAAATAGAGGAAACATTTATTGTTTGAGGTTCTCCACCGAGAATGCATTATTTTATGTTTTAGCCTTTTTTTTTTTTTTTTAAATCTAATTGCTGATTTTTGTAATAAATTTGTTAGAACAATTATTCAATTTAGTCAAAAAATCCTTCAGACGTGTACTAAATTTATGTAGGGTATAACATCATCTGCATGAAGTAAAGAGCTGAGTTATTTTTGCTATCAGATTTAATGCCACTTTTCTTCATAATGTGATTTATGAATATGAGTGAAAGATAATCTTTCCAAATATCCTTCAATTCTAATTGCTGATTAAATACAGAGCTATGTATAGCTCTGTACAATGTCCCATAATACCATATAATGTATTATTTTAAATTTTTCCTCCAGGTACAGCATTTTCCTTTTCCAGATTTAGAACACTTAAGTACTGACCTTGTTATATTTCCATCATTTCTCGACTATTTATCTTAAAGTGAAAAACTGATCCTGACACCCTCTGTTGGGCCTAATCCCATTTTGTTCCTCTCCAAATTTTCTAAGTATGCTTGCACAAATCTGACCTGAATCACACAGCAGGAAAATCACACTAATTCTCACATTGTCTTCTTCCCTTTTTCACACAGTAGTACTAATGAGAATTCTATTTCAGTCATCAGGACTTTGACCTTATGAATTAAGCAGTGCAATCACCATAAAAATTTTATACCTGTTCATTTCAAGTCATATCATCTATTCCATCTGACCCTCTACATTGTGTTTCTAATAATACTCCTAATTGCATTCCTCTTGAATATTTTCTAACACTGTTGTCACTGGCAACATTGAACAATCTACCAAAATAATTACTCCAGGCATCCATAATATATCTTTTTATCTTCTGTTGTTGTTGTTTTTTTATATGACTCCTTTTATAGGAGTATTCTTTCCTTCTAAGCTTTTTTTTTATTAACCTCCAGAATATTGTTACCTCATGATATTTATCTATATATTCTTACCAAAGTCTTCCTGTGTTTAGCTACACACACACACACACACACACACACACACACACACACACACACACACACACACACACACACACACACAGGCTTTCTTAGAAGGCACTTGCTTGCCAAAAACTTTCAGTATGAGAACCTGACAATGAAAATTGTAAGTATGAAGTGAACCTTTTAAAGAGCTAAAATGTTTTAGAGGGCAACAGGAAAAGACATAAAAGCATTTTTTTTGTAGATAGAGCACTGTATTATAGTCTTCAAATTAGTCACAAGAATAAAGTTTTGTATTTGAATTAATAATTAAGCATATCGTGAAACAAACTATTAGCATGCAAACATATTTAGTTTGCAGGAAAAAACTGCATCCTGCTCTAGATTACAGGTACTTCAAATTATTTGAAGGTAAATTAAACAGGATTTACTAAATAGATTAAGATTAAAAAATAATAAAGACTGACTGAACAAACAAGAAAAACAAGTTAAGGAGAAAATTATGTATGGAGACTCATTGATCAGGGGAGTACTTAACTGTGTGTGACAAAATCATGTTTCCTGGCAAAAAGGTAAGTCAAAGGAAATGACTGCCTTGGTTGGTAAAAATGATCTGAGAGGCAAGAAGTATTTGATAAGGGAGGATGTAAAGGAGTTGTTAGAAGGGGAAAAAACTGAAGAGTAAGAAGATGAAAATTGGAAGCCTCTTACCACGCTATGATAGAAGCAAACTGAGAAGGAGGATGTTGATGGCCAATGAGTCTATACAGGTATCCCTTGATATATGCAGCTTTGATTAGTGCACAAAAAATTATTGTGACCATAAACTTGATATATGCGGTATCAAATTTAATTAGTGCGGCCCAAAAAGTTTGAAAATGAACAAAGTGTTAGACTTGGTTAGTGAAACCGATCAGATCACGTGGCACAAGTCGTGCTCACGTTAGTAACTCACTCTCAGCTTCAGTCTGTGCTTCAACCGGTTTCAGCCTTTTTTGAGGCTTCATCAGTGAGTAGCTAGACCTAATACCAAAGTGTATAGCGAAAAGAACTTATGTACTCTGCGAACGAGTTTTCCAAACAGGTGCAACCATTAAGTTACTTAAGTATAAAGAGCTAATAAGCTTCATTTCGGCAATGAAAACATTACTTAAATTAAAGGGATATTAAATCCCACATAGTTTTAAAACCGAATAAGAAACTCAAAGATCGGAATCAGAGAGTTTCTTGCCGAATATAGTAAACTATAAAGTATCGGCGACACTAGCGTTAGCCAATGCAAGTGAACCTAGTACGTAGTACAATACCGGGGCAATACGTAGTACAATACCGATACTTTATAGTTTACTATATTCGGCAAGAAACTCTCTGATTCCGATCTTTGAGTTTCTTATTCGGTTTTAAAACTATGTGGGATTTAATATCCCCTTAATTTAAGTAATGTTTTCATTGCCGAAATGAAGCTTATTAGCTCTTTATACTTAAGTAACTTAATGGTTGCACCTGTTTGGAAAACTCGTCCGCAGAGTACATAAGTTCTTTTTGCTATACACTTTGGTATTGGGTCTAGCTACTCACTGATGAAGCCTCAAAAAAGGCTGAAACCGGTCTGGGTAGTGACCTCCCTCCATAATGTAATAACAGCATACATTTCCTAGGAAATGTGTTTTTACATTATGGAAAATACCTAAGAATAGCGATCTGAACTTTCCCCCACCTTTGCAACGAGTTGCCCCGGTATTGTACTATGTACTAGGTTCACTTGCATTGGCTAACGCTAGTGTCGCCGATACTTTATAGTTTACTATATTCGGCAAGAAACTCTTTGATTCCGATCTTTGAGTTTCTTATTCGGTTTTAAAACTATGTGGGATTTAATATCCCCTTAATTTAAGTAATGTTTTCATTGCCGAAATGAAGCTTATTAGCTCTTTATACTTAAGAAAACTTATTACTTTAGATAGGTTTAATAATGGAGAAAGCAAAGCAAACATCAGAAGAGCTCTAGGCTTTGGTGAATCAACTATAACAGCCATTTTAAATAACGCGGCTGAGTACCGCAAACAAGGCAAAGTGGCATCTGCATCTTTGAGTATGCAGAGTAAAATCATGGAGGAGAAAAAAAAAGCGACCACTGTTCATTTTATGTTAGATAAGTTTTTTTTATAAAAAATAAATCTCTCGGAGGGGACCCTGTAGCCCCTAGAGAGCACGTCCCCTGAGTGGCGGATAGGGGAGCCCACCATGTGTGTGTGTGCGCACGTATGTATATGGTGGGATGGTCCGAATATACTGAATAAGGACTCGTGGACCAACAGGACAATCATCTTGACTGTAAGGGAAGCAGCACTCCCATGGACCCCTAGCTGGATCTATCTCCTCTCCTTCTACTACTTTGAGGAAGATCCACTTACTTTAATCTTTCCTATAAGATCACGTGGCACAAGCCGTGCTCACGTTAGTAACTCGCTCTCGGCCAACTCTTCTTATTTTATGACCCCCTATGCTATTAAGAGTACTCGAGGGCCATGGAGTCTTTTCATTTCTGGCCTTACAACTATGCCCTCTCTATAAACCTTACTGTAATTCTTCTATAATCTACTCTTCCCCCTGTCAATATACCCTATTCCTCCTATGGGTTTAAATTCAGAAGAAGGCTAGTTCTGAAGCCTTAAGGTAGCAGCCCTACCACTGAACTATTCCATCGTCAGGCTAGTCCCGACATGGAGAACATAATTTTACTAGTAAGCTGACAGAAAAAGATAATCGTATTGAATCTATAGTAGGAAACGACCCTGGAATGGAAAAGGTAAAACAAAAATGGAAACGATAAAATATAATACAAATAGCAAACTGGAATGTAAGAGGAATAGCATATAAAGAAATAGAATTAGACCAATTATTAAATGAAAGAAATTTTAAAATAGCAGTAATAACTGAAACAAAAAAGAAATTAAAAGGAACCATGAGAACTAAAAATTTTAATGTGATATAGAGTGGAGTTGACAGAGACTAAAGAGCACAAGCAGGAGTCATGATTTGGATTCATAACTCCCTTTAAAAACAGTTAAAACATTATAAATTATGGAATGAAAGAATAATAGAAGCTAGAATAAAAATAGATAGAGGCTATTTAACAATAATTGGTTTATATGCCCCAGAAGAGAGAAGAGAACAAGATAATATTGATTTTTATAATCAGCTACAAAACATATATAATAAAATAAATAAAAATGATTACATAATTTTAGCAGGAGACTTAAATGCAAGAATTGGAAACATGAAAATTAATAATAATATAGGAATACATGGAGAACATACTCTAAACAGGAATGGTAGAAAATTGATTGACTTTGTAGTTTATAATAACCTAAAAATAATGAATTCCTTCTATAAACATAAAGACATACATAAATATACTTGGGCAGCAAGAGGATGAAAATCAATATTAGATTACTTTATACTAAATGAAAAGACATCAAAATTTTCACTAGATGTTAGAATTCACAGAGGATATGAAATAAGCAGTGACCACTTCCTTGTTAAAATAAAATTAAGATTACCACCTAAATGGCTACAAGTAACAAGAACAGAAAGAAAAATTGAAACATTTGTTTATAAAACTAGACTATTGAATGACACAAATGTACAATAGCTATATGAACAAAGAATTAACCAATATCTAGACAAAATACAACAAAATGAAGAAATATAAATAGAATGGCTTAATATTAAAACGATACTAAATGCAGCAGCAGATGAAAGCTTAGGAAAGACCAAAAAATTCAATAAAAGGAAAAAAAACTGAAGATCTGGGATGATACAATGAAAGAAATAATCAAAAAGAAAAAAGAAGCCCATCACAAATGGTTAAGCAGTAAAAGAATAGAAGATGAAATAGAATATAAAAGAATAAGAGCCATAGCTAAAAGAGAAGTCAGAAAAAGACAGAGAATCATGGAACAAATTTGTTTCTAATTTAGAACATGATTTATATAAAATAAGATCCAATGTATATAAAATTTTGAAACACTTAAATGCAGATACCAAAGAAAACATAAAATTAAACACTGAATTGAAATTAGAAGAATTTCTAAATTACTACACAGACTTGTGGACGGACAAATATTTTAAAAAAGACAACTGGCAAACAATTAATGAAAATGAAAAGGAAATAACTAAAGAAGAATTAGAAATCAACCTGAAAGAAACAAGAAATGGAAAATCACCTGGAGAAGATAACTAGGTTCAGAACTATATAAATATGCAGGAACTAGATTCAAAGAAAGACTCTTATTTTTAAATAAAATTTATTCAACTGATATCCCCCCAATAGAATGGAAAAAAGCAATTGTGATTCCTATCTTTAAAAAAGGTAATAGAGATGACCCTAAAAACTATAGAGGTATCAGTATACTAAATTCCTGTTACAAAATATATAGAAGAATCTTAAATAGCAAACTAATGAAATATTCCGAAAACTTTATTTTAGAAGTACAAAATGGATTTAGAAAAGGACGATCATGTATAGACCCAGCCTTTTGACTAAAATTAATAACAGAGAAAAGAAGAGAATACAATTTAGAAACACATATTGCATTGATTGACTTTGAAAAAGCATTTGACAAAGTTAAAAGAAACATATTATTTAACATATTAAAAGAAAGACAAATACCAAATAATATCCTAAAAGCTATCACAAGTATATATGAAAATAATCAAATACAAATAAGATTAAATCATGAGCTATCATATACGAGAGAGATAAACCAAGGGGTCCGACAGGGATGTCCCCTCTCGGCAACTCTTTTTAATATCTACTTAAATGAAATAATAATAAAATGGAATAAAAATTTACATCGAGGAATTAAACTTTCTCCTACAGTAAACTTAAACACTCTCCTCTTTGCCGACGACCAAATAATAATTACAAATTCTGAAGATAAACTACAGAAAGCTATTTTAGATCTAAATGAGATATCCAAAGATTATGGTATGATAATATCAACAGAAAAATCAAAAACTATGGCCTTTAAAGGACAAGATCCAGCAAGAACTAAAATAGTAATAGATAACAAGATCTTAGAACAGGTGAATTCATTTAACTACCTAGGATGTACGATCACATATGAAAATGAAAAAGATATAAACGTAAAAATTGCAAAATATTTAAAAATAACAGGTGTAATTAACTCTATATTTAAACCAAACATAGTTCAAAAACAAACCAGACTAAAAGTATACAATACATTAGCCCTACCAGTCTTAATGTATGGAAGCAAAATCTGGACAATAAAACAAAAAGACAAACAAAGATTAACAACAGCAGAAATGAAGTTTATGAGAAAAACTGCAAAGTATACCCTATTTGATCACAAAAGAAATGAAGAAATTATGAAAGAATTAAACCAAGAACCAGTAATAGAAAAAATTAAAAAATATAAACATAAATGGATGGAACACGTTCAAAGAATGAAAACGGAAAGATTACCATAACAAGCCTTAAAATACAAGCCATTAGGAAAAAGAAAACCAGGACGTCCTCTTAAACGATTCAACGATGACTTCTAAGGCCGGAACAGGCCATGCTAGGCCTAAATCCTTGATATGCATGACGATGATGATGACAAAAAATAAATATTTAGATAAGTTTTTATGTAACAAATATGTATAAATAAAATATATAAATACATGTCACCTTAAAAAATAAATGTTTAAATTTTTATATTTTGTAGGATTCATTATAATTATTCCCATTAATTCTTAACATTGAATAATGCGGTGTTCATCGAGGATTAATTAACCGCATATATCAAGGGATACCTGAATGTAGATTGCAAAAGGAATTATGTAGAATTCGTGGATCTGGTCTCTGTTTGACAGAAAGAAAGATTTGTACAATGTTGATGGACTGCATCTAAATGGTTTTGGTGTTAAGTGTCTTTCACCAAGCATGCTGAAGTGCACAATCAGAGAAACTAGGGTGGAAGCAAGCGAGTTTGTGTGAAGGCACCCCTGAAGCAAGTGAGTATGAGAATGACCAAGTTAAGAATCTAGTCTCTCAATCAAAAATATTGAATAGGGTAGTCAATTCATAAAGTAAAGGTGGGTGGTGGCCTAAAGGGATGCTGCAGTTCCTATTACTAATGCCAGAAGTATCAAGAACAAGAGAGAGAGGAGTTTTTGGCATTGATTAGTACAACCTCACCAAAAGTTATAGGCATTAGCAAGAATTGGATAACAGCAGATGATGTAGTTACATCATCTGCTGTAATGATGAAGTAGTGGTAGTAAAAGTACTAGAAAAACTGTTAAAGAGAATTCAAGAATGGGTAGATAAAAATATGATACTGTATGAGGGTCAGCATGGCTTTGTGAAGGGTTGGTTATGCCTTAGTAATTTACTAACTTTTTATAACAGAGTAACAGCTGAGATGGATAAAGGAAATGGCTACACGATGATTTGGCAAAGGCATTTGACCGAATACCACATGGAACTCTGTTACACAAATTAGAACAAATGGGGGATGGATGTGACACTGGTTAAGTGGATAGCTCCTGGACAGATATCATAAAGTGGTACATTGAGGGACAGAATTGATGCAAAAACAGGTGACTAGTGATGTGCCACAAGGTTCAGTGCTGGGACCATTGCCGTTTAATTTGTACATAAATGATATAGGAAATAACCTGAAAAGAAAACATTCAGGTGTTTGCTTATGATGCAAAATTAGATAGAGTAATAGTTAATCAAGGCAATGTGGAGAGCTTGTAGGATGATTTAAATAGGCTGTCGGTATAGACAAAAGATAATGGGTGTCAGTTTAATGTGGAGAAATGTAAAGTTATTTTGGGATAAACAGATTACAAGCCATGTATCACGTGATGACAATGCACTCCAGGAAATAGATGAAGTTAGAGATTTAGGGGTGATGGTAGACAGAGAGTTAAAGTTTAGAGGACATGTTGCTAAGGTAGCCCGTAACATTACTTGGGTATTATTGAAGAACACATTAATAAGTAGAAATAAGGAAGTTGTTATTCCTCTTTATAAGGCCTTGATACACCCACATCTGGATCACTATACTCAAGTCTGGTCTTTTGGGTTTCTTGGGGATGAGGAAGTAGTGGAAGGGATTCAGAGGTGAGTATCCATGATGGTCTTAATATCATGCATCCATTCCAAGTCATTTATATAATAACCAATCAAGGGCATCAGCAGAAATTTTTAAAACAAAACTAAGCAATTTTTATTTCAAAATGTCAAATAAGAACTACTAATCAAAACAAATAAGAAAAATATTTGACAAAAATAAATTTTAATCTTTACTTACTTTTTTCACATTATTATTAGCAACTGGTAAAGTTCCTAACACACCTGTTGAAGGCAGCTGGAATTTAAGCAACTCTGCAAGTGTAGGTATGAGATGATCACTAATGCTAGCCACTCTCTGCAATTCTGTGTCTACTTCTGTTAAATAAGCTAATGTCTCAGCTCCCTCTGAACGTTCCTCAGGGGTTCTGTCCTTTTTACACATTCTTACCAATGTTGGTAATGTCTAACAAAGGTACAAATAACTGTTATAATGAATGCATCTCATTTACACTTTACAATCTTAAGATTATAACATTTTTGTAATTCTTTTGAATATCCAAAATAAACATTCACAAGCAGTGTTCTTTTCATAAGGTCTATTAAATTTTATGTATTCTGGCAATTTTTTATTTTTTTAAATTTATCACTTATATGCTCTTGTATCTGGAAACTGATAATGTCATTCAATCACCAGATACTTCACACTAAATACTCTACAGTTCCTCTTGTTACTAATTCAAATAGTGTAAGGAATTTTCTTCCCCTTCATATATAATGAAGGCCTAGATTAAAATCATGTAGACTTCATCAAGTAAAAAAAAAGAACAATAATCAAATTTGGTGTGCAGTCAACTTTTATTAATTTAAAGCACCATAAAGGTCTGCATACCCAGGTGTTGAAAACTCGGAGACCCATAACTGTTAGATTGTGATAGAGTGGAAATTTATGAACTCCTATCTTATCACAGTCTAACATGCTTTTCCAAACAAAAGAATGAGATAAATACAGTAAATTGCCTCTAAGTGTAAAACAAGTAATATGTATATATGTATCAAGCATGTTTGGTTATGAAGAAGTTAAATAAGTATATATTTTGTGCCATTAACGAATGTGGCTAATTTAATATTGAAGGTATAAAACAGTAACAGAGCATTATAAAAGTTCATGTATAAAAGAATTATAGAATGTAAGCACAAATTCAACAGTTGGGGGGGAGTGAAGTCCAAAGGTCACGGAGCCATACACGAGGAAGCGGCTCGCCCTAAGCAAACAATGTGACGTCAGCGTACATGCGATAGCGGGGGAGAGATATGGACGCCATGACGTAGTAGCACATGAGAGTTGGCTGGACATCGAATAGGGTGAGAAACGCCAAGAAAAAAAGAGGGAAATATAAGGGTCATGCGACCCTGAAACAAGGCCTTTGTTCCTGGATCTCCTGTGTGTTCGTCTCTCGTGGTAGCATAGGGTGCGAGTGCCCTTGGTATCGGAGAAATTCCCGATAGGCAGCTACGGTCTCGGCGGCCGTATTCTCCGCGAAAAGAATCAAGTCCGGCTGTCCACAGAAGGCCAGTTTCCTGTGAACCTACGAAGCACTAAAGAACCAAAAAGGGAAGATAAGTAAACTTTGTTTGTGTTACACTGATTATGAATGAAAGATTTGTGTCACATTAATATGTTATAGAAGAAGAACATTAATGACATAGGATAGGATTGTATTGTTATCACTTTAGAAGAATATTGATTTTAACCTTACTATCTGTCGTTGTGTTAAAGTTCGCCTTTATATTGAATGAAGTTAAGGATATGTTAGAGTAAAGAATTGGCAAAAGTATAAAGAGATTGTGAAAGATATGAATGTTATCTTGTGTAGTCTGACAGAGCTACGGAGTTTTAGATTGATTGTGATAATAGTACATGACTAATGCATTAGCGAAGGTTAATATAATTTTTACTTTAGGAAGCTACTGTATAATATTTTATGAGTGTAATAGTAGTGTTTGAATATTATATACCTTGTCTGGAACTCCTTTAAGATGGGATTTTAATTTATGTTATTGTGTGTATCAACTTTTGAGTATAATAAACCTTGCTTTTAATTCTAACAAAGACTTTCTGTGATTTCTGGAATCTGATGCACCGCTTATAAAATATTAATGTGAACCTATGCGGGATATTAAAAGGGTATATTTTGGCCACGTCTGCAGAGTTGATAGGTATCATCAAGTACTGTCCTGAGATTACCTTTTGGTTGTTAATATTAATAATCTAATAGCGCTAAGTGGCGCAGCGAAACAAATAAATTTCTTGGCGTTTTACGAGAGGTAAATCTCAGACACTCTGGTACTGCCTCGATCTCGAGGAAATTCCATTGTCCCTCAGAGGTACCACGTGCTACCCGATAGAGTGTATTACGGAGATATAGCATAAAAGGTTAAAATAGTTGTAATAAGTAGAAAAGTGATACAACATAACTAAATTATGGATTTTATTTAAACAAAAAAAGAGCTATGATCACTATATCTGGTAAACAGTTTCTTCTTATTGTAATTTGAAGTACTCTATAGATTCCCCTTTCTACATCCAACTAAACTAAAGTTTCTACCTAAACTAAAGCCTTGGGAAACAATGTACCAGTTTAGGGCATTTTTTTTTAGATAAAATATCTAAACAAAAAGAGCTAAAATGACTTCAACTGGTACATTGTTTTCTCTTATCATAACTTAAAATGTAAATATTTGGCTATTGCATATCAAACTTGCAGATTTTAACTACACAAAAAAAGAGCTAAAATGGTATACAGTATGTCTTACTGTAATTTAAAAAACTTAACTGTCATCGTACATATCTCACATCCAGAAAGTAAGCTCCGGTTCATAATTTACTGCCAAAAAAGATATGGGAGGTTATGCATACGCTGTAGCATAGTGACTCATTAGCTAGCTGTTGGCCATTTACTTATCATTATCGTTTATTGTCTTCTATGAATAATTTATGTTGAGTTCTATGATAAAAAAAAATTCCATCAGTTGTGAGGTTTATGGTGTCATACAGTTTTTGATGGTGGAAAACAACAATGTTGCAGAAATTCGCCAATGACTATGGGCCTAATGTAATGAGTGACAGTAAGGTTAGGCAATAGTGTCGTTTGTTTAAACATTCATAATGAACAGTGCAGTGGCCAGCCAAGTGTGGCGACAGATGATTTGGTGGGAAGAGCAAACACTAAAATTCATCAGAATCATTGTTTCACAATTACGGAACTTTCTTTTGAATTCCTGAAAGTTTCATGCTCATTCATTAATTCATGAAATTGTGACAGAAAAGCTGGGGTATAAGAAATTTCTGGGTCTCAAAAATGCTGACCGATGTGCAGAAACAGCAAAGAGTGGAATCAGTTCAAAAATTTTGGAGCGTTACGAAAACAGGAGATGAACTTTTTTTTTCTTGCATCATGACTGGTGATGAAATGTGGATTTCATCCATAAATGCTGAGTCAAAACAACAATCAATGCAGTGATGCCATTCATCATTTCTGAAAATAAAAAAATTCAAACAGGCACTGTTGATCAAAATAAGGGAGCCACTGTCTTCTGGAATCAAAAATTGCTCATCAATTTTCTTCAGCAAAGAACAACAATTAATATTAATATGTACTGTGAAATGCCGATGAAACTCAGATGAGCAATTCACAAGTTGTGATAGGAACTTCTTGACCACCCACCCTACAAGCTCTGACCTCACACCTAGTAACTGTGTTACTACCTCTCGTTCTTGCATGTGAAGTAGTGGCTCCCATCTGAATGCTTTGAAGAAGAGGAGGAACTGAAGACAGCATGACTCAGTGGTTGAACTCACTGGCGGCAGACTTTTTTTTGACGCAATATGAAGAAGCTGGTGTCACGATACCAAAAATACCTGGAAGTCAATGTCAACTATGTGAAATATAAAGTATATATGTAGGTATTTTAGCATATAATAAAACTTTTTTTCCTTCTCTACCAGTTTTTTTTTTTTTTTAATGCTTGACCAGACCTTACTTTCTGGATGCACCTTATAACTTGCCAATCCTTTCACTGACACTAGTAGCTGAAGCTCAGGTCTTGATTTTATTTAAACCAAAAGAGCTACCAACTACCAAATTTAATATACAATTTCCTATTGTTGCAATTTGAATTAATTCAACTTTTTAATCTCTTAAATTTTTTATACCTCAGGTACCTAAACCTAACCGATGCAAATTTTATCTGAACAAAAAGAGTTATCATCTACATATTTGGTATCTGCCTGCTCATAACTTAAGGCACCATAAAGCTTGTTCCCAAAATTAGGGTTTACGGTCTACTCTTATCACAACTTAATGCAATTAAATGTCTGATCTTCCCACTTCTCCAAGACTTGTAGATCCAAACTAAACTCTTGTGGATTTTATCCAAACAAAATCATCCACAATCACCAAATACAGTAGTTGGCTCTCAGTATAGGAAGGACTATTATTATAAAAAACTAACAAAAGTCTTGATATGAACCCACAGGCATGATGCTATTCTGAAGGAAATTCACTACAGTAAATTATTTGTTAGTAAACGTTCTATAGTAAGAGAACTATGCAACTTCCTCTTATTGTAACTTAAAAGCATTATAAGATTATTTCTCTCTCCCCCATGAGCACAAAGTAAAATCCCATGAATTTTATATATACAAAAGAAGTCACCTACAATCATCAAATTTTGCATATAGCCTATTTGTATTGAAACTTAAAGCAATGTCAAAGTCTCAACTGTTCTAGATGATTTTATCTAAACAACAACAAAAAATAAAATAATAACTTATCACTAAATTTGGTATATGACTTTCCTTTATTGAATTTTTTTTTTTTTAACACTGGTATCCACATCTGAAGTTTTTCAACATTACACAGAAGTAATCATCCTCCCTTCAAAGCAGTGGCAACCATTCACATCTAGTCCCATGAAAATGCAACTATTAGTGTTGTGCTATGTAGATTAAATTAAAATGTGTCTGTGTTTTGGCATGTGAACTGTGATTTCAATCAAGAAATTCAGTTTGCTATAGAGGATGTTTCAAACTGTAGCTGTTTGCATTAATGAGCTTAAAAATATAACACTGATTCTATGGGACTTTTCTATAGTCTGTTATAGTGCATGATTTCATTATAATAATGTTAGCAATACAGAACATATCTAATGAATTTCAAATCCCCTATATGCTCAAATCTTGAACATGAGTGTGAAAATATCACTAGCAGCATAGTAAGATTTTTCTTGTGTTTTTTCTTCATGTAAATTTATGCATATCTTTATGTTGGAATATGGTATTAGTAATGACTACATCTGGACAGAAATCTAGCAGGCATTCATGACTGTCATTAGGTTTGTGCTCTATCTCCAGATTTCTCAAAAATTTTTTCCCGTGTTTCATGTTATGTTACAAGAATTGATGTTTTGTAATGGAGTTGAAAGTACTAACACATGGAGCTAATAGTTCTCAAATAAAGATAAATTAATTTATAAACTCATTAATTAATAAAGAGAAGATAATTAAAAAATGTAACAGATTTAGATAAAAGGGTTTTCTGTGAATGGTGAAAACACACCAGAAGACATAAATCTAAAGAAGGCCTCACATATTACTTTGAAGGTTAACATGTTCATTGCCAAGCTGAAAATTGGAATTTCGTGTGGTGGCCAAATTTTTTTTACTTGATAGCGACGTCCACGCGATAACGCATGATCGGCCATTTGGTGAGAACTCGCATCACACAATATCGCGTGGTTGGCAATGAACGTGTTAAAACAGATATATTTTGGAGAAAATGCTTTTTTTCCCCCTTTTTTTTTTAAACAAATGAACTATTTGTAATGTGCTAGCATATAATTATACTTGAATATAGAAGGTTAAAATTGTTTCGAATGAAAAATTCTATTTCCTTTCATTAGTGCTGGTCATGACAAGGAAGCATTATAACTACTACCTAGTAATTCTGGAGACAAGAAAGTAACAATACTTCAAACATGAAACAAAGTCAATAGCAGATATTTTCTGAAGGGGAATAATTTATTATTATTATAACGTGACACCTCCAGGAAGTCCAAGGACTCATCGAGAGAGGGTATCTACTCTACAACTCGGTTTCCACTACTCAATCCACCAATGCCATCTACCGCCAACCACCAACCGTATTTCCACAGACAATCACAAACATCCATGCCCATGGCAGGATTCGAACCCGCAGCCTTTTGGCTGGAGAGAGGATACGCTAACCACTCGGCCAATCAGGCTAGCTTATGATAAGACTTTCACACCAAGGTCTGCTGAGGCAGATAAGTTCATCTGCTTCAGTTTAAAAACGATTTCTGGAAAAAAAAAAAAAAAAAAAAAAAACGCTTAATTTCCTTGGTTTTAAGAAAGTGTGAAGAAGCTCATGTTTGAAGAATAGTTCAACTGATGTAGACAACCTTAGTTTTTTAAGTCAGAGTTAAAGCTCTTGACAAGCTTAACAGAGGAGATCTTTTGTTTGTCAAATTATTATTATTTTTTTTTTAAGATAAATATATAGGAAGGAGTGCATCTGTAGTTGGAATCTCAGAAATTTCATGTAGTTCCTAAATTTTGATATATATATATATATAATAACTAAACTTAGTAAAAATAGAGCTACTCTATCATAACAGGCCTACAAGGTTAATAGTTCAAATAAGTTAAAATTACTGATTAAGATTTATGTTGGAAGGAATACTACATCTAATAACATACCTGAATATTCTAGAAGGAAAGATCATTCACACTTTGTAGAACTTCAAATTTTTAGTTACTTAGGTAGATTTAGTCTAACTCATACCCCCCCCCCCCCACTCCCATCAACCCACAACCACATGTCAAGCTTAATGGCCTGCAATGGCCAAGCAACTTGGCTTCTTTAAAACCTAATCAATGCTCTGACAGGTTGGTGTTAAACCATATCCATGTATTATAACTATCAGTTGTATGTGTTCTTCTGGCTGGTTTTTTTGTGGCATGAAGAACCCAAGTTTCCAGGAAGAGAAACCTTTCCACTTCACCTTCAGTTAAAAAGCCCTGATAAATATTCTTCACACCCCATACAGGATTAGAAATCAATGTTTCCAATTAAACTGAATGAGCTATGGAGGTGCCAGATAGATTTATAACTAGAGTAAATTCACTATGTTTGTTTGGCAGAGAGAGAATAGTAATAGTTAAGATGGGGAAGGTTCATAAATTCATTTATTCCATTTTTTGGTGAATTTAGCACTTGTGTAAAATTGGTTATTTTGGTCTGTTTTATTGTGTTTTTCCCTTATAAAATACTATAAAGCACTAATTTTCTAACATATTTTTATTAAGATATTTCAATAATAAGTATAACTTTAAAATAGCACCAAAAATGCACAAGAAATGTAATGCTAAGAAGTGTACAACAAGCAAGAATAGGAAGGCTAGCCCTGCTAACAAGGTTATTGGAGATGAGGTGGTTAATGAAAATGAATTCCAAAATAGCAAAATTAAAGCAGACCATCAGAGAGACAATGCGGGAATTACAAAAAGTCAAGAGGCGCTTAAACGAGCATAGAGAGAAAAACAAAATTAAGCAGCAATATAACAAACAATAAAGCATGGAAACAGGTAAGTTAGGAAGTAACCGAAATCAAGTAAGTGACGTTGTTTGTAAA
Source organism: Typopeltis vanoorti (assembly GCF_054136105.1). NCBI lineage: Eukaryota > Metazoa > Arthropoda > Arachnida > Uropygi > Thelyphonidae > Typopeltis > Typopeltis vanoorti. The sequence goes on along the minus strand of NC_143550.1, from coordinate 140,886,279 downwards.
AAGAAAGATGTTATTTGGTATGGTGACTCTATAATAAAACATGCTATTGATGAGCAAGTTATAACTTCGAGTTTTCCTGGAGCAAAATTATGAATATAAAGGAAACAATTCAAAATCAGAAAAGAAAAGTAAACGAAATTGTAATAGTAGTAGGTACTAACGATTTAACTAGTGATAAGTTCAGTATCAGAAAGGACATGAAAGGGTTGTTGGAAGAGGCGAGAGTGAAGAGTGAGAAAGTGAAAATCATCAGTATTTTACCTCAATATGATAAAAGTGAATTAAGGGCTGTGATGGCAAACGATTCGATGTGTAGGTTGTGTAGAGGAATGGATGTGACTTTTTGGATGTATGGAATGAGTTTGAGGAAAGACTGGATTCAGGTGTAGGAACAGTCTACACCTGAATGCGGTTGGGTATCAGGAGTCTAGAAAAACTATTAACTGGTATGAGACCTGAGAGAGAGATTAAGGGAAACTAAATTATAAAGGGAGGAATGGTGAGTATAAGAGCGACAATATTATATAACTGTGTTAATGATGGGAATGGGCTTTGTCATGGAAATGTTGACGAGGAGAGAACGATTTCAACTTTGTGTTCATCCAGTCCAGACACATCAAAAGATGGGTCTGGACTGGATGAACATGATGTCATGCAAAGATGTCTACATGTATAAGGCACTAGAAAAAATAGAGATCTGCAAGTTATCCAACTGTGTCGTGCAGACTGCAGACAAGAGTATACAAAAGAACATGAAGGTAGATTATTATGTCTGTACACGAATGCTAGGAGTATCAGAAACAAATGGGGTAGATAGAGTTTGATGCCTTAGTCAATCTGTTGGGAGCTCAGATTGTAGGCATTAGTGAGATATGGCTATAAGAATCAGACAAACTAACTGGTATCGAGTGTAAAGGGTACAGTATTTTTAGAAAGGACAGAGGACAGGAGAAGAGGGGGGGGGGGGCATGCTACTAATGATAGTGAATGCCTTGAATTCAGTTTGAAGCCATCTGGTGTGAGGTGGAATCTAACAAGATCAATTACATAGTGGGGGTGTTGTTATAGACTTCGTGGATCAGTTGCTAGTGATGAAGAAATGCATCACCAAATAGAAAAGATGAACGAGAAAAGAGTAATCATAATGGGAGACTTTAATTATCCAAATATTGATTGGATAGCAGTAGAATCTCATGAGAAGAATGAAAATGCATTTATTGAGATGTTGCAGGACAACTTCCTCAAGCAGCATGTGACAGAAAAAACTCGAAGTTAAAGAGTGTTAGATTTAATTATAGTGTCAGAGGGTGTGTTTCAGTTAAAGACAACTATTCTGCCTCCGGTTGGTGACAGTGATCAAGCAGTACTCACTCGGGAAGTGACCAAGTTTACGAATGTTCCATTCAGAAAAGGTTATATGCTAAACTACAAAGCAGGAAATTATGACCAACTAAGGAGTATAAGTGGTGTGTGATAATAATGGATTGCCACTGGATGATGTGTGTGTGCAAGCACTGTGAATGAATTCGTGAATAAGTATGATCGCTGGTGCATGTAGTATTGGCCCCCCTGGATGAGTCCCTGACTCCTGGAGGTTTCGCTTAATAATAATAATATTATTATTACATACAAATTACTATTAATGAAGGATTGGTTAGAGAAAATTTGCAATTCTTTATGGATTTTTATTTCTAGAATATAGTTTTATTACTATTAAATTACACCTTACTATAATTATATGATACCTATTATTTAATGCTTGTTTTATTAATAATCTAGCATTTTTATTAATAACATTGACTCTTTATCCCGTCATCTGAATGAAGAAAATCTGTGTGGATGGGGTGTTATTGAGCTAAAAGGCTCTAGTCATGGCTGGGTAACGGCAATAGCCGAGCATCAGTTAAAACTTCATTGGCTGTTATTAATAAAAGTTATTATCTAGAGGACTGATAGCAATTTTAGTTATTGTTTTTATCAGACCTCTAGATTATTAAAAAACAAGCATTAAATAATAGATATAATAATTATATAAGGTATAATTTAATAGCAATAAAACTATATTCCTAAGGGGTGCTTAAGTCCTAAGTGACGCCCTAAGGGTCAAAGCTGTATAACTGAGAGGAGACCTCCACATAGCCTTTAAAGGAATGCAGAGAACCGACCAGGGCTTCTGACCTAATGTCCAATCCTCACCTTCTCGTGGTGCACCCTGTTGGGTATCTACTTCGATAATGAACGAACAAAGATGGGCTGGCAATTTGGGATTTAGCCGACCAAATTGTATTCTTATTGGTTAAACCAAAATAAAAAATGATGGTACAACATGACAGAATTTCATGCCGGCTGGGGCGTCGCCCGGTTAAACAAGGGCCCGTTGTTTTTGCCAGGGAACCAGGGCGAACAGCGAAAAGTCAGCTACTGGAACAAATCTGAAAACAAACCCCAACTCAACATCACCAGAGTTAAAGATCGGTACTATCAACGTAAGAAGCCTGAATGACAAAGAAATGGAGCCAGCTGAGGAATTAGATAAGTACCAAATAACATAATAGGGGTGACTGAAACAAAAAAAGACCAAAACTGGTGAGATCTTTCTGAGCAATAAATACAAAATGTTATATTCAGGCAATGACAATCAAGGAAAAGAAGGAGTAGCCATAGTATTCAACACAAAATACGAGGCTAATCTTCTTGAATGGCAGTCAGTCTCAAGTAGAGTAATGTGGGCAAATATGAGAATGGGGAACTGGACAATGAGACTTATTTGTGCCTATGGTCCCACAGAAGGTTCTACTAAGATAGAAGTGGAGGAGTTTTTTAAGGCTTTAGAAAAAGCAACTGACACAATGAAAAATTGGTCCTTGTTGGGGATCTAAATAGCAGAGTAAGAAATGATTGTGAGACATACAAAAATATTTTGGGAAAATTTGAAGAAAAGATTAAAGCTAATAATAATGGCAAATATCTGTTGGATTTCTGCTCAGGACATGGACTGGTTATTACTAACACCATGTTCCAACATAAAAATGTGCACAAATTCACATAGAGAGAAGAGGCTAGGAATAAGAAAAGTCTCATTGACTATGTTATTGTTGATAGTGATGTTTTCTCCCTGGTGCAGGACACCAGAGTGTACAGAGGATTTGAAATTGGTAGTGATCACTATTTAGTCTTGAGCAGGATAAAATTGAATTTAATATTGAAAAGAATAACATGTAAGAAAGTTTTAAAGCGAATAAAAGTTGAGCAGCTCTCAGATGTGAACTGTAGACTAAAATACACAAAGATTATTGAAGAAAAAATGAAAGAGTTTGAGAACAGGAATCAAACCTTGGAGATTCATTGGCAAACTCTGAAGAAAACATTGATTGATTCTGCCAGAGAGGCATGTGGTGAGGTTGTCTGCAAGGGTAAAAAAATCAGAACTCCCTGGTGGACACAGGGAGTTAAAGAGGCAGTGAAGGAAAAGAAGAAAGCATATCAAAAGTTCCTGTCAAATAAGTCAACTTGTGCTCTTAGAGAATATAGAGACAAATGCAAGAATTCTAAATACTGTGTAAAACTAGCTAAACAAAAGTCATGGGAGGACTTTGGCAATAATATAGAAAATAAATATCAAGAAGGTGGCAAAATAGAGGAAAGAGTGCTGTAAAAGGAATTAGAGATGATAAAGGTGACATGAAAATGGGAGAAAAGATATCCTTGAAGTATGGCGTAATTACTTTAAAAAACTCCTAAATGAAACAAGCAGTGATGACAGCACAGTGGTAAAAAAACACTGACCAGGCATGCAGTCAGGAATACATATCCATACTTGAAGTAGAAAAAGCCATCAAAGGCTTGAAATGGAAAGGCAGCAGGAGTAGATGATATTCGACCAGAAATGCTGAAGTATGGTGGTATAAGAGTCTTACAGTGACCGCACTGCATAGTTCAGAAAGCCTGGACAGAGGGACGAATTCCCGATGATTGTAGTAGAGTTCTCATAGTACCCATATATAAAAAGGGAAATAAAACTGCATGTGAGAATTACAGAGGGATTTCCCTACTGAGTGTTCCTGGCAAGATCTATGCAAGTATACCTGAGAAACGGTTGCGAAGAATTGTGGAAGAAAAGCTTGGTGAAGAACAAGCTGGATTCAGGCCAAATAGAGGCTATCAGAATCAGATCTTCACTTTACGACAAATAGTCGAGAAAGCATGGGAATATAACAAAGATCTGTATTTAAGTTTTGTCAATTTGGAAAAGGCATATGACAAGGTGCCAAGAGAGAGAAGCTATTCAATACGCTGCAGTTATATGGTGTCAATGGGGCATTATATCAAGCAATACTTAGTCTTTATTTGAGTTGTAAGTCAGCGGTTAGAATTGAAGGAAGTACAGGAAGATGGTTTAATGTTAAATCTGGTGTGAGACAAGGATGTACATTATCTCCTCTGTTATTCATTATCTATATGGATCACATTATGAAGGAAAGTGGTATTAAACATGATATCAAAATTGTAGATGTTAATGTCAGCTCTTTGCTTTATGCAGACGATGTTATAATTCTAAATAAATCTGCTACAAGTCTGCAAGATTCTCTGACTAAATTGAATAGCTGTTGTAATAGATATGGTATGAAGGTCAGCAATAAAGAGACAAAGACAATGAAAATAGGCAGAATCATTGAAAATGTCAACTGTGTTGTGAATGGAGAACCTGTGGAACAAGTAAAACATTTCAGCTACTTAGGCACAATTTTTACTGAAGATGGTAAACTAAATATAGAAATAGACAACAGAATCAGCAAAGCTGGTATCGTGGGAAGTCAATTGAATAAATTCATATGGAATAAGAAAGAAATTAGTCAGAACACTAAATTAGCTGTATACAAGACTGTGTTCAAACCAATTTTAATTTATGGATCTGAGAGCTGGGTCAGAAGTAAAACACTTGACCAAAGACTAGAGACCGCAGATATGAGAGTCCTGAGAAAGATTAGAGGCATGAACAGATGGCATCAATGGCAATATCATATTAAAAACGAGGATATTAGGAAAGAACTTGACATTGTCAGCATCCAGGAATGTGTTAGCAGAGCTAATCTCAGGTGGTATGATCACTTAAACAGAATGGGCGAGGAAAGATTAGCAAAACAAGTGTTCTCTGCCAGGTTGGCAGCAAAACGACCCAGAGGTAGACCAAGATATAGGTGGATTGATATGGTACCAAGTGCTTTAGACGATAGAAATATAAGATCTGATAATGTTGGAGTCTTGACAAGTAACAGACTGATTTGGAGGAAAATTGTAGATAGGAAATTAATAATGTAATTTTTTTCATGTAGTACTATCATATCCTGTACACCCCTTGAGGGTACATGGCAGGATTTGATGATGATGATGATAAAACTATATTCTAAAAATAAAAATCCTTAAAGTTCCTCTCAGGTGCTAAAGAAGGGCAAACTTTCTCTAACCAGATCTATTTGTTAAGAGTAATTCATATAAAAGAGAAGAATGTCATAATAAGGGGTGCTTAAGGATCAAAGGTATATAACTGAGAGGAGACCTCCACATAGCCTTTAAAGGAATATGGAAAACTGATCGGGGCTTCTAACCTAACGTCCAATCCTCACCTTCTTGTGGTGCAACCTGTTAGGTATCTATCTGGATAATGAACAAACGAGGATGGACTGGCAATTTGGGATTTAGCTGACCAAAATATATTCTTACTGGCTTAAACCAAAATAAAAAATGATGGTACAACATGATAGAATTTTATGCTGTCTGGATCGCCTGGTTAAACAAGGCTCCCATTGTTTTCACCAGGGAATCAGGGCAAATGGAGAAAAGTCAGCTGCTGGAACTCCTAAAACTCACCCCACCTCAAGATCGGTATTATCAACATAAGAAGCCTGAATGGCAAACAAATAGAGCTAGCTGAGGAATTGGATAAGTAGCAGATTGACATAATAGGGATGACTGAAACAAAAAAGGGCAAAAACTGTTGAGATCTTTCTGAGCAATAAATACAAAATGTTATATTCAGGTAATGACAATCGAGAAAAAGAAGGAGTAGACATAGTATTCAACACTAAATACGAGGCTAATCTTCTTGAATGGCAGGCAGTCAGTCTCCATAGAGTGATGTGGGCAAATATGAGAATGGGGAACTGGAGATGGTTACAGATAGTATTTGTGCCTATGGTTCCACAGAAAGCTCTACTAATGTAGAAGTGGAGGAATTTTTTGAGGCTTTAGAGAAAGCAACGACATAATCAAAAAGGAAAAGTTGGTCCTTGTTGGGGATCTAAATAGTAGAGTAGAAAATGATTGTCAGACATACAAAAATATTTTGGGAATATTTTTGTATTCGAATAATAATGTGAAAATAATAAAGTGAATAATAATGGCAAATACCTGTTGGATTTCTGCTCTGGACATGGACTGGTTATTACTAACGCAATGTTCCAACATAAAAATGTGCACAAATTCACATGGAGAGAAGAGGCAAGGAATAAGTTGAGTCTCATTGACTATGTTATTGTTGATAGCGATGTTTTCTCCCTGGTGCAGGATACCAGAGTGTACAGAGGATTTGAAATTGGAAGTGATCACCATTTAATCTTGAGCAGAATAATTTTGAATTTCATATTGAATATGTATGAAAGTTATAAAGCGAATAAAAGTTGAGCAGCTCTCAGATGTGAACGGTAGACTAAAATACACAAACATGATTGAAGAAAAAATGAAAAAGTTTAAGAACAGGAACCAAACCTTGGAGATTCAGTTTCAAGCACTGAAGTAAACACTGATTGATTCAGCCAGAGAGGTATGTGGTTAGGTTGTCTGCAATGATAGAAAAATCAGAACTCCATGGTGGACACAGGAAGTTAAAGAGGCAGTGAAAGAAAAGAAGAAAGCATATCAAAAGTTCCTGGCAAATAAGTCAGCTTGTGCTCTTAAAGAATACAGAGATAAATGTAAGAAAGCTAAACACTGTGTAAAACTAGCTAAACAAAAGTCATGGGAGGACTTTGGCAAGAACATAGAAAATAAATATCAAGAAGGTGGCAAAATATTCTGGAGGTTGTTGAAGAAGCTCAGAAATGGAGGAAAGAATGCTGTAAAAAGAATTAGAGATGATAAATGTGACATGAAACAGGAGAAAAAGATATCTTTGAAGTATGGAGTAATTACTTTGGAAAAACTGATAAATGAAACAAGCAGTGATGACAGCACAGTGGTAAAAAACACTGACCAGACATGCAGTCAAAAATACATATCCATAATTGAAACAGAAAAAGCCATCAAAAGCCTGATATGTGGAAAGGCAGCTGGAATAGATGATATTCGACCAGAAATGCTCGAGTATGGAGGTATAAAAGTCTTCCAAGGCTGCACTGCATAGTTCAGAAGCGGTGGACAGAGGGACGAATTCCAGATTGGAGTAGAGCTCTCATAGTACCTATATAAAAAGGGAAATAAAACTGAATGTGAGAATTAGAGGTGTTTCTCTACTGCAGGGATGCACAAACATGTTAAGGCTGAGGGCCGCATAGTTCCATTGTTACTTATGGGATGGCCGCCAAAAAAAAAACGTATTTATACTTATTTATTTTATATATACCTATCATAATTGTTACAAAAAAGGTAATAAAAAGTAAGTGAATTTAATGTGATGCGTGACATTGCATTGATTTGACAATTGTTTTGATATTTGGTTTGAGTTTTGTAGTAGCCAACCGCAAAATTGATTCTAAATTTCCATCAGTCAAGCGGTTCCTATTTTTCGATTTGTTAATATTCATGACTGAAAAAGTTTGTTCACAAATATATGTTGAGCCAAAGAGGCTTGCACATTTTAATGCATTATCTAGCAACCATTTATAATTGTGTTTATCAACACAACGATAGAAGTTTAATAAATTGCCTTCGTTAAATTTATTTTGCAGGCTCTCATTGTTTTGAATGTCGATGAGTTCAAGCTGTGCTGATTCGGGTGCATTTTTGGGCAAAATGGCAAAAGGATTGCTAAATAAATCAAGCAGCGGTTTCCCTTTTTTAAAATCAGAAAACCGATAATTAAAGGCTGATATCAAGTTATCAATCTTTTTAACATACACAGTTTTGAAGTTGACATTGAATTTTTCAGAAACTTTCTTATAATTAGGAAAGTGGATATGATTCCCTGACTTCAATTGGATTTGAAAGAGATTTAACTTGCACTGAAAAGACAAAATGTGGCCGTAAAGTTGAGTAACCAATTGATCTTTGCCCTGAAGTCGCGTATTTAACATATTTAAATGATTAGTAATGTCAACCAGAAAGGCTAAGTCGCATAACCAATCTGGATTTTTTATGTCAGGGACGTTTTTGTTTTTTTCAGTCATGAAGATTTCAATTTCATCAATTAAATTTAGAAACCGCTCCAATGTTTGTCCACGACTCAGCCACCTCACTTCTGTGTAAAAAATTAAGTCACCATATTCACTTTCAATGTCTTCAAGAAACTTTTTAAATTGTTGGTGATTAAGGCCACAGGATTTTATAAAATTAATCGTTGAAACCACCACTTTTATGACATGTTCAAATTCAAGTTTCTTAGGGCACAAGTTCTCCTGGTGGATTATACAGTGGAATTGTATCAACTCATCGTCGTGCCGTACCATATGCTGTTTCAATAATGTTACCAATCCAGAATTAGCTCCTACCATGGAAGGAGCTCCGTCAGTTGTGATACCTGATAATATTGTCAGATCTAAATCAAATTTGGAACACTGTTCCAAAAGCTCAGTGAACATGTCATTACCTTTCGTTCGATCTGACAATGAACTCATTCCAATCCACTCCTCACTTACCTCAAACTCTTGCGTTATTCCATGTGCAAATATTAACAACTGGGCTGTGGAAGTAATGTCAGTTGATTCATCAATAGCTAATGAAAAATAGGCAAATTTCTTTGAGTAAGATGTTAATTCGTCCTTTACATTTTCCAACATTGCAGTAATTCTTCTTTGCACAGTCATCCTGTTTAACTGAATTTTCTCAACATTTTTGGCTGATTCAGGACAAATTTTTTTAGCAGCTATCTCAAGGCAATCTTTAACGAAATCTCCATCTGTAAATGGTCGGCACCTTTTTGCTATAAGGCGAGATATTTCAAAACTTATTTCTGTTGGGATTTCTGAATCTTGAATAGGTTTTGTAAACATCACTTGCTGACCTGTCAATTCTCGTTTCAAAAATGAAATCTTTTGTTTACGTAGTTCTTCGGGTAGATTTGAAAATGTAGAATGCAGACTTTCACAGTGTCTCCTTATATTGTATTCTTTTGCTATGGCTAAAGCACTTTTGCAAATCAAGCACACGATATTATTAAACGACTGCACAAAATCATATTTTTCAGTCCAGCTATCCTGAAACTGCCGTTTTTCATCCTGTTAGCATTTCCTACTTGACCCTGCTTTATCCATTGTAGAATTTATTTTTTACCGTTTCCTAGGGGTGATAATTAATTATAGCAACTGCACCTACGAAAACAAAATACTCATATGACAAATAGACGAATTATAAAATTTGTTAACATTATTACTAACCGATTATCATAAGTAGAGAGGCAATCATGACGTCATAGCTACTTTGCTTTGTGCATGTACCATTTTTAAAAATTACCTATCATGTAACTTGTTAAAGTAAAAATGATACACGGTGAGGTGGGCCGCCAGCAAATCAACAGAGGGCCACAGCGGCCCGTGGTCTGAGCATCCTTACTGTACTGAGTATTCCTGGTAAGATATATACAAATATAGTTGAGAAAAGATTGAGAAGGATTGTTGAAAAGAAGCTTGGTGAAGAACAAGCTGGATTCAGGCCAAATAGAGGCTGTCTGGAATAGATTTTCACTTTATGACAGATAGTTGAGAAATCATGGGAATATAACAAAGATCTGTATTTAAGTTTTGTAGATCTGGAAAAAGCTTATGACAAGGTGCCAAGAGAGAAGCTATTCAAAACACTACAGTTATATGGTGTGAACGGGGTATTATATCAAGCTATACTTAGTCTTTATTTGAGTTGTAAGTCAGCAGTTAGAAATGAAGGAAGTACAGGAAAGTGGTTTAATGTTAATGTACACTTGTCTGGTGTCAGACTAGTGTACATTAACCCCTCTGTTATTCATTATCTATATGGATCACATTATGAAGGAAAGTGGTATTAAACCTGACATCAAAATTGGAGATGTTAATGTTAGCTCTTTGCTTTATTCGGATGATGTTATACTTCTAAATAAATCCGCTACAAGTCTGCAAGATTCCCCGACTAAATGAATAACAGTTGTATTAGATATGGTATGAAGGTCAGCAATAACAAGACAAAGACAATGAAAATAGGCAGAAACATTGAAAATATTAACTGTATTGTGAATGGAGAACCTATAGAACAACTAAAACATTTCAGCTACTTAGGCACGATTTTTACTGAAGATGGTAAATTAAATATAGAAATAAACAACAGAATCAACAAAGCCAGTACGGTAGGAAGTCAATTGAATAAATTCATATGGAATAAGAGAGAAATTAGTTGGAACACTAAATTAGCTGTATACAAGACAGTGTTCAAACCAGTTTTAACTTATGGATCTGAGAGTTGGGTCAGAAGTAAAACACTTGACCAAAGACTAGAGATATGAGAGTCCTGAGAAAGATTAGAGGCATGAACAGATGGCATCAAAGGCAATATCATATTAATAATGAGGATATTAGGAAAGAACTTGACATTGTCAGCATCCAGGAATGCGTTAGCAGAGTTAATCTCAGGTGGTATGGTCACTTAAACAGAATGGGAGAGGAAAGATTAGCAAAACAAGAGTGTTCTCTGCCAGGTTGGTAGGTAAAAGATCCAGAGGAAGACCAAGATATAGGTGGTTTGATACAGTACAAAGTGCCTTAGAAGATAGAAATATAAGATCTGATAATGTTGGAGTCCTGACAGGTAACAGACTGATTTGGAGGAAAATTGTAGATAGGAAGTTAGTAATGATGTAATTTTTCATGTAGTACTATCATATCCTGTACACCTTGAGGGTATATATCAGGAATTTGATGATGATGACGATGTCCTAATAAGAAATTAAATAAATTTACGAACATTCAAACCTTCCTTGACTCTCAATATCAACAAATACAGTGGATTTATTCTGGTTATAAATCTAACCAGCTACAATCTCTAAATGAAATGGATTCTTGTCGATTTCATTTAAAATTTCCCTAAGAAAGAATATTATTGAAGCCTAAATCTAAATTAGAAATTGATCCCAATAAAAAAAAAATATTTTTCCAAAAATATCATCAATAGCAAATTAATCCCATCATATAACCTATAGGTTTATGGTTGTATGAGATAAACCTATAAAGTTTTTAAAATTAACCTCAATATTCTTATTTTCTGATCTTATGATCAGAACCAGCACTCACTCTGAGTCTCAACCATCACATCCTGTTTCAAGTACTAATCTCTAAGTTTGTAAATTATAAACCCCATTTCCTTCCTGCCAGTAACCTTGTTTCAATGTATGTCCTCACAGTTAAAGAATCTTGAAGACTTGTACTGTATTTAATTAGGAGTACAAGAACTATCTGCATAAGGTAGAGACAAAGTTGAATATCCCCAATTTTGATATTAGGTTTAATGCTGCTTTCCTTCGTAGGTTGATCCATATAGATGAAATAACAGTGTAGGCAGCATACATTCTTATCCTGCAACTGATTTTACATCAAACCATCTTCAATTTTAACTGCTTGCTTACTTTTTAAGTATTGGATATATAAATTACTCTGTTATATTTAGCCTATATAACTAGTATTTCTTCTCTTGATCTTATGTGCCGTTTTCAGAAAGCTACAAGACTTAAATGAAATCCTTTGTTATATTCCCATAATTTCTCAACTATTTATTTCAAGTAAAAATCTGATCCTGGCAAATCCCTATTTGGATTGAACCAAGCTTTCCCCCCCCACACACACACACCACCCAGTTTCTCTTCCGTTTTCTCAAATATGCTTGTGTAAATCTTACTTGAAATACTCAGCAATTCCTCTGCAATTCTCAGATTTAATATTTATCCCCCCCCTTAATAGATTGTAATAAGACTTCTATTCCAATCATTCAGTTATGCAGTTTAAGCAATATAAAACAATACTTTCATAACTGACCATGAAGAAGAAGAAATTATATTGCAAGTTGCTAATAAGTAAGTAAGTCAGCAGGCATCCTGAGAGAATACAGAGAAAACCTAAGTAAGTCAGGTGCGACATAAAATGTGAATATATTCTGGATGTCTGGGGCAATTACTTACTTTCAAAGATTGTTAAATATATACTGACAGAATAATTGTAGAAAATATCAAGATGAACGCTGTCAGGAGTAAAGTACATATCAATACTTGATATGTACTAAAATTTGTGAAAGTCTAATTCTTATCGATTGCAAACATTAATGTTTTTAATTATTAATATTTATGTATTAACCTTTTAACTATACTGGTGTACAGGTCATATTCTTTAGAAATCCAATGATGGTATTCTACCTTTATCATTCTGCAGAAAATGATCTGCAAATTTTAGATTGAAAGATATGAATGCATAATTAATAAATTGCTTGTGTCTATGTGTCTTCAAAGATCTTTTTTTTTCTCTGTCACAAGTATCTAAAAATTTTATCACTATCGACAATAATACAGTCAAGCAAGACTTCTTAGGTCTTGTGTGAATTTCTGCATATTATGTTGGAACATGGTATTCTTGTCTCCTTTCCATGTCATTCATCAACATTTGTGTGTGATGTTTGCTTTATAACCTAATATTATTATGTATATAAACAGTATAAGAAAGAGAGTTACTCAAAAACATATACAAATTATAAACATCATTAAGACAATTAATGGCAGTTGAGCCAATAATGTGTGCCTCCTCTGTCCTTGAATCCATCTTGTACATTACTGTCATATTATATTTGAGTGCATAGTCAAACTTGTCATCTTAACTTAAAATGGAATGACTGTTTCCTTACCTAAAATTTATGAAAGTCTGATTCTTATCAGTTGCAAATGTTAATGTTTTTAATTATTAATATTTACATATTAATCTTATATCTATACTGTACTGTATAAATATATTCAGATTTGAAAATTTGCAGACATTGGAAATATCCTCAGTAATTCTGATACTAATAAATTTCCTGGTTCAGATAGTATCCCTATATTTATGCTAAAAACTTGTACTCAAGAATTAACACCTAACCTATATCATCTCTACAAACTGTTGTATTCATCTGGCATTTACCCAACAAATGGAAACAAGCTAAAAGCTTGTTCATAAAAAAGGGGAATTAAAAGTCAGCCACCAAACTATCCTCCCATCTATCCTCAACTTAATACTTCCAAAAGTGATGGAGGTCAACAACCAGCTTTTACACTGCCAGAAAATCCATCAGTTAATTAGTGATAACTAATATGGATTCTGCCACACTTATTCTACAAAGTGTGAAGACACTCATGTGGTTGCTTTAGATATTTTCAAGGAATTTAAGTTTTTTGAGGTAACCTAATGTCATCAGTGGATTTGGAGGGAGATGATTAAGAAAAGGACCAGGTTATTGGAACAATAATGAAGATTATCTATTATGTGAATGATTTGTATTAGATTAGTAACTGACAGAAAACATTTTGGCTTCTCCTCCAGTTTGGTCTGTGAAAGTAGAGAAAGGGAGTCAGTCAGAATTATTCAGGGCAGTAAAAGCAGCAAACGAAGGCAAGTTAATCTTGAGCTGAAGCAGATTATATATAGGAGATTACAAGTCTGATAACTAAGGTTTGATATACTATGCAAAACTTTATTTCCCACACAAAAAATGTACTTGCCAAAGACCTCCCCAATTTTTTTTTTTTTTTTAATTACATGTTCCAATAAGTTGATAGGAGTTCCATAAAGTGATTAGTGTTGCTGTATTCATGTACTGTATCATGGAGAATCAATTGAAGCAGAGATAAACCATTTCTAATATGTAAATCTTAAAGGGAAAATATCACCAAACTCAGTCAAGTTCATTTAGTCTACGAATATCTCAAACTATATCGACATCAGGGTTTTTCTTCCCGCAAGCAGGCAAACCGGCCCTGTGAACACACATAGTTTACAGTCAGAAATACTTAAGCCCCAGTCATAGGTCTGATTCGTCAGCTGTGCCCAGTTCCAAGCCCAGATAAAATTTTGGGGGATTGAGATGGTGCCTTACCCCCCCCCCCATAAAAGGGGCCTTGCGGCCGTTATATCATCAAACGCTAAATAAATAATAACTGAAGAAGAAAAAATAAATAATAATAGGAATAACAATAAAACATAAATTTTTTGGAAAATATAATTTATTGTATTAGTTTTTGCTACTCGAATGGCCCTTCATACAATGCTTGCACTGCTTGGAAAAAAAAATCATTGGACACACCATGGGGAAGGTGCATTGTGGCATGTAACAAGTCATGTATTTGCAGCCAGTATAAATTGAAGGAATGTGATGCTCTCAAGTCAGTGCAACTCTGGGAACTGATGGAGTTTGAAAGAGGCATTGTGATAGGATGCCATGTCGCAGGCCTATCTGTTCAGAAAATTGTTGACAAATTGGGCCATCTCAAGTCAACTGAAAGTGCTACCCACCACACTCACCGAATGTGAATGTAGTCTACTACGAAGGATAATATGTAAAGACCGTCATCTGTCAGCTAACACACTGAATGCAGAGTTCCAAGCACTGACATGAATCTGCACAAAAACATTCAGAACTGAGATTTACAATGTGGGTTTCCACAGTAGGACAGCAATATGCAAGCCTCACATTACCTGAACCAACATGTAGCATCATCTTCAGTGGTGCAAAGAGCATGTACAGTGGGATGCAGAAACTTGGAAAGCTGTGCTATGAAGTAGCAAATCATTCTACACCCTCTACTGAGTAGATGTGTGGCATATGGCAGGCAAGCATCTCTTACCAGAGTGCGTAACCCCAACTTTGAAATTTGGAGGTGGCGGTATGATCCTATTTTTTCCTGGTTTGGCCTTGGACCTCTATTTGTGGTGCCATGAACACTGAACTCCAAAAAGTATCTGAACATTCTGGACAATGTGATGATTCCTACTTTGTAGCATTTATATGGAACCAACACCTGTCTCTTTCAGCAAGACAATGCACTATGCCATAAGGCTGCTGCTGCTGCAATTGCGTGGCCTGTGGACATCAAAATCAGGATACTTGACTGGCCTACATAGAGCCCTAATCACAACCCTATTGAACATCTCTTTGATGAACTGGATCATCGGGTGAGGTCAAGGGGCGTCTGCTCTACAACAAGTCAGGACCTCATTAGATACTTACAGGAAGAATGGTTCAAAATTCCCACTGATCACTATCATATACTGTGTAAAGTATGCCCCATAGGATTTCTGCAGTCATTGCAGTGAAAAGAGGTCCTACATCTTATTAAAGTGGGTGCAACGACTGTTTGTTCCTCACACTATGGTGTCCATTGACTTCTTTCCCAGCAGTGTACTTCGAGAAAAATACCACTTATCAAATGAAAATTCTGGTTCAAATGAATAAACCGATGGTCCATTACAGGATATCATCCGAAGATTTTCTAAGCTGGAAAATTGAAGTCTGGTTATATTCTTAGATTTTATTACATTCGCACTAAAATCACTTTCTCAGGATACTTTGAAAGTAGGAACGACTGCTATTATCGATATCAGTTGGAAGAAAAACGGAAATCCATCCTTATATGATTCAATTTATTTAAGAATATCATCAAGATTCAGATGCTTGCATAATACTTTAACTTCATATTATTTGTTTTACTAGGTCAAAATATTCTATTTTGTCTAATCTGTTGCTGCTTATCAGCTGGTATATTCTTCAAGTGGGTGCATATTTGTCATGCCCTGCTGAACCACTGGCATGAGATATCAGTTCTGAGAAAAGCACATGTTCTGCTCATCTTACAGAATTCATCATACATATGTAACATGGAAAGTTTACTGAGTTATAGTTGTAGAGGATGCCAGTTGGGGTTTAGCGAGAACATATCAGGATTTGGATGCTTACTACCTGCCAAAAATTTGATTATGACATGTATTATATGCACTATATCAAATATATATATCAAATGTTCTTCCAAGAGGGAAGAACATTTGATAACATTTAGAAGTGGTAACAACAGCTCACAAATTGACTACATTTTGACTAGAAGAAAACATCTTAAGGTTGTGACAAATTGTAAGGTAATTCCAATAGATCAAGTAGCACAACAACACCGACTGCTGTGCGCAGACTTTAAATTAAGATCGAAGATAAGAACTTCTGGTTGCCATGGGATGAAGACAATTAAGTGGTTTCGCTTAAAAGAAGAGAGTGTGAGGAATCGTTTTAGGGAGAGAGTGTTAGAGAGGATTTCGGATGGACTGGAAAGTGTACAAGATTGGTGGAAACATAATTCAAAAGTAATCCTGAGCTGTGCAATCGAGGTGCTTGGTGAGACATCTGGAAAGATTAGAGAGCAGAAGGAGGGTTGGTGGTGGAATAATGATGTACAAGTGGCAGTGACAGCTAAGAGGAAGGCAAAGCAGAAGTGGGATGAGTCAAGAGTGGAAGAGGACAGAGAGGTGTACAAAGAGAGAAAGCAAGAAGCCAAGAGAGTTGTGGCACAGGCGAAGGCCATGGCATATCAAGATCTGTATGATCAATTAGAAACAAAGGAAGGACAGAGAAAAATTTACCAACTAGCGAAATGTAGAAATAAAGCAGCTAAGGACATCTTACATGTGAGGCAGATCAAAGATGCTGAAGGAAGATTATTATGGAGGGATGTGGACATAAGAAACAGATGGAAAATATACTTTGAGGGACTTCTGAATGAGGAAAATGCAAGGACTCACAGAGGAGATGGGCAGCCTTCTGAGGGGAAGGTGCAGAACATCAGTAGAATGGAAGTGACGGAGGCCATGAAGAGGATGAGGAATGGAAAAGCGGTGGGCCCCGACAGAATTCCAGTGGAGGCATGGAAGGCACTGGGGGAAGAGGGAATTGACCTGCTGTGGGACCTGTTCATGAAAGTTTGCCAACAGGAAAATATACCCGAAGAATGGAGGGAGAGTACTCTTGTTCCCATCTACAAGGGAAAAGGGGATGCACAAGACTGTAAAAATTACAGAGGAATAAAGTTGATGTCCCACACAATGAAGATCCTAGAAAGGGTTCTTGATGGTAGATTGAGGGAGGAGGTGGAGATTGCAAAGGAACAATTTGGCTTCATGCCTGGTAGATCAACAACAGATGCTATCTTTGGGTTACGACAGATGATGGAAAAATATCGAGAGAAACAAAGGGAGCTACATCTGGTATTTATTGATCTGGAGAAAGCATACGATAGAGTGCCAAGGCAAGAAGTCTGGAGGTGTCTGAGGGAGAAGAAGGTGCCGGAGAAATATGTCAGGTTGGTGCAGGAAATGTACAGAAATGTGAAGACAAGTGTTCGGACCTGTTTGGGACAGACAGAAAGTTTTCAAGTAACAGTTGGCTTTCATCAAGGGTCAGCATTAAGTCCGTTTCTGTTTAATATTGTGATGGAGGTGGTAACAGAGGAGGTAAGAGAAGATGCGCCTTGGACAATGTTGTATGCAGATGACATCTTGCTGTGTGTAGATACAAAAGAAGAAGCGGAAACTAAACTGGAAAGATGGAGAAAAGTATTGGAAGAGAGAGGTATGAGACTGAGCAGAAGTAAGACAGAGTATATGTGTTGCGCAGTGGGCGGTGGCCAGGAGACAGACCTGGAGCTGGAAGGAAATGTCATCAGGAAGGTGAGAGACTTTAGATACTTAGGTTCGACAATGGAAGAAGATGGAGGAGGTGAGAAGGAAGTGGGATGCAGGATACAAGCAGGTTGGAGGAACTGGAGGGAGATGGCTGGAGTGTTATGTGATAAGAGGGTGCCGATCAATCTGAAAGGCAAAATTTATAGGACAGTAGTGAGGCCAGCTATGACATATGCTATAGAAACTGTGGCCCTGAGGAAAAACAACATCAGCAGGATGGAAGTAGCAGAGATGAGAATGCTTAGGTGGATGTGCGGTGTGACCAGAAAGGATCATCTGAGAAATGACTATGTCAGGGGAACAGTGAAAGTTACGAACTTAGGAGCGAAAATACAGGAGGGAAGGTTGAGATGGTTTGGTCATGTGATGAGGAGGGAGGACGAATATGTGGGAAGAAGGGTCATGCAGATGGATGTGCAAGGAAGGCGGAAGCGTGGGCGGCCAAAGAAGAGATGGAGGGAGCTGGTAGAAGAGGACTTGAAGATGAAGAACTTGGATGTGGTGACAGCCCAAGACAGGAAGGTGTGGAGGAGACTCATAATAAACAGTGACCCCACTTAAGTGGGAGAAGCTGCAGAAGAAGAAGAAGATTATATGCACTATCCTTTATTGGATTATGTTAAGATGTTCAAAAATGATAAGGTGTAAAAATAGTCCCCCCCCCCCCAAAAAAAAAAAAAAACGTTGGATCAGTTGGACACAGAAAATAAAGTAATACTGCACATCTTACCACTGCAATGTGATATCTTATCTACTGAAAATTAAACATATGCTTAAAGTAGTCACTTTAACATGTAAGCAGCACTTGATGTCATGGAAACATCACGTATGTCTGTGGTTTCAAACAAATCTACTATAGATATACAGAAAGACATGATTACCTTAAACACAATCCTTGAATCTTCTGCAGTTAGAGCACCAGCTCGGCATAAGAAAGTCATACTGAAAATAATATCATTTCTATTAATCTAATTTACACAATTTTAAATGACTTTTATATAAGTACAATTTAAAAATGAATTAAGAAAGAAGTAATTTCAGTACAGCAGATACCCACATCAGAACTGTGCACTTTTTTGATCGCTCCCCCATTTATGACTGGTAAAAATTTGCTATTATGAAATGCCAGACCACAGAATACAGACAATCAGAATATGTATCCTTCAACTTGAGGTTGCTAACTCAATTTTAATAGACAGAACAATACATAAAACAAATCATATTCACTAATCAATATTTCAGTCCTGTATCTAGTAACGTAATGACATAGGTTCAAATGAACAGAAATGTATACATCCTTTTTTCACACATTCTAGTCATATTATGCACTCAAACATAAGTTATTACAGCCATAGGTTAAAACCTCATCATCATCGTCAAATTCCAGATATATATTTCCTCAAGGTGTACACAGGATATGATAGTACTACATGAACAATTTATATCATTATTAACTTCCTATCTACAATTTTCCTCCAAATCAATCTGTTAAATGTCAAGACTCCAATATTATCAGGTCTTATATTTCTGTCTTCTAAGGCACTTTTTACTGTATCAATCCACCTATATCTTGGTCTTCCTCTGGGTCTTTTTCCTTCCAACCTGGTAGAGAACACTTTTTTTTGCTAATCTTTTTTCTCCCATTCTACTTAAGTGACCATACCATCTGAGATTAGCTCTGCTAATGCATTCCTGGATGCTGACAATATCAAGTTCTTTCCTAATATCCTTGTTTTTAATATGATATTGCCATTGATGCAATATTTGCCCCTAATCTTTCTCAGGATGCTCATATCTGCGGTCTCTAGTCTTTGGTCAAGTGCTTCACTTCTAACCCAGCTCTTAGATCCAAAAGTTAAAATTGGTTTAAACACTGTCTTGTATAAAACTAATTTAGTGTTTTGGCTAATTTCTCTCTTATTACATATAAATTTATTCAGTTGACTTCCCACCATACCAGCTTTGTTGATTCTGTTGTCTATTTCCATATTTAACTTACCATCTTCACTAAAAATAGTACCTAAGTAGCTGAAATGTTTTACTTGTTCCACAGGTCCTCCATTCACAATGCAGTTGATATTTTCAATGTTTCTGCCTGCTTTCATTATCTTTGTCTTTTTAATGCTGACCTTCATAACATATCTACTACAACAGTTATTCAATTGAGTCAGGAAATCTTGCAGACTTGTAGCAGATTTATTTAGAAGTATAACATCATCTGCATAAAGCAAAACAGCTCACATTAACATCTCCAATTTTGATATCAGGTTTAATATCCGGTTTTATCCTGTTAAAGACTAAATGGTGATCACTTCCGATTGCAAATCCTCTGTACACTCTGCTGTCCTGCACCAGTGGAAAAACATCACTATCAACAATAACATAGTCAATGTGACTTTTCTTATTTCTTGCCTCTTCTCTCTCTCTCTATGTGAATATGTGCACATTTTTATGTTGGAACATGGTGTTAGTAATAACCAGTCCATGTCCTGAGCAGAAATCCAACAGGTATTTGCCATTATTATTAGCTTTTGCTCTTTTCTCCAAATTTTCCCAAAACATTTTTGTATGTCTCACAATCATTTCCTACTCTGCTATTTAGATCCCCAACAAGGACTAAATTTTCCTTTTTCATTGTGTCAGTTGCTTTCTCTAAAGCCTCAAAAAATTCCTCCACTTCTACCTTACTAGAACCTTCTGTGGGACCATAGGCACAAATAAGTCTCATTGTCCAGTTCCCCATTCTCATATCTGTCCACATCACTCTACTTGAGACTGCCTGCCATTTAAGAAGATCAGCCTCGTATTTAGTGTTGAATACTATGGGCTACTCCTCCTTTTCCTTGATTGTCGTTGCCTGAATATAACACTTTGTATTTACTGTTCAGAAAGATCTCACCAGTTTTTGTCTTTTTTGTTTCAGTCACCGATATTATGTCGATCTGGATCTGATACTTATCCAATTCCTCAGCTAGCTCCATTTCTTTGCCTTCAGGCTTCTTAAGGCAAAGAAATTATGTTGATATGCTGTATTATGTTGATAGTACCAATCCTGAACTCTGATGATGTTGAGTTGGGGTAAGTTTTAGGATTTGTTCCAGTAGCTGACGTTTCGCTGTTTGCCTTAGTTCCCTTGCAAAAACAATGGGGAGGGAGAGCTTGTTTAACAGGGCGATGCCCCAGCTTGCATGAATTCTGTCATGTTGTACCATCATTTGAAATTTTGGTTTAAGCCAATAAGAATTTTAACCTCTTAGGTTAAAATATTACAAAAAAATTTGAAATGTTCAAATATAATGGTTTCCCAAAACTGGATCATATATATAGTTATTTCTATATAGATTTGATCTGGGATAAGAGTACTATAGCTTTCCTTGTATTTTACTAATGACTTCTTATGATTATTCTGGAATTATGTTCCTAAGTCAGACTTTTCAGAATGTCAAATGAATGTGATCCTAATGTTGTTTTTTCTGAATACGACTGCTGATTGTGTAGGTTTGTCCAAGGAATACTGGGATTGCATTTATTTTATCAACCTGAGAAGTAAGTTCTAGTTAGAATATATAATCCAATATAGTCAGGGCCCATTGGTTTCCAAGTTCTAATTTGTAAAATTATTCAAGAAAAGCTGAAAACATTCAGAAATATTTTAATGGAAATTACTGCTTACATTTATCACAGAGAGATACTAAACTCAGCCAATCAGGCCAGTAGATGGAACAGTAGAATCCAAAAATATTTGTCACTAAACACAAAGTTCAAATGTAATAATAGCAGTAGCATCTTTGCTTCCTCAGTTTTGGAGCAAAACTGGCTTGATAAAAGGCCAGGATATAAGTTTGTTCCCATGTGAATTCCATCTATGTAAGATTGACACCTATCATACATTTAGTACTTTAACAGCCAAAAAAAGTTAGGTTGTCTAACTTTTTCAAGTTAGACAACCTAGGAACTCAAATCTAGACAAACGTGAACATTTTTTTAAGCCATTTAAGGCTTCAAATAAGCAGAATCGTGATTTCATGGTGAGCAAAAAAGTCATTTACCATTTAAAGACTTTCACAAACAACCATGCCAAAGTGGAATTCCAACCCATTTATTCTGATGGTTGGAGCTGAGATGTAATAATCCACTTGGGCAACCAGGCTGGCAAATGGAGGTAGGTTTAATGCAGTGAAGGAGGGCTAAAGAAAATTGAAATGTATGAGCTGATTAAGTCAGAGAAATGACAAATAACAGATCAATTTGGATGAGAAATGTGAATGGAAAACTAGACAGTATTTAACTGTGGTAAACTATCAATAATATCTGGCACCTCTTTTTTAGATATATCTCAGAAAATAAAAGCACGCTTATCATGTTATTTCTCGAAATAAGATTTCAATAACTTTGATGCAAACAGAGAGGAAGTAGCCCATTTAGAACAATGAAAGAAGCTATCAATGCATTTTTCAATATTTTTAAAGCAAAGTTAGAGTGAACAAATTATATTTTTCTTGTGTATGAGTGAAGAATCATCCTTTGAAAGCCACTTGTTCATATATTTGCTTTACTCATTATGATTAGTCGTGTAATGTGAACAATAATTATGCAATATACTAATAAAAATAAATTACTTTACTGGTAATTACAGTTAAGATTTTTGTTCAGATAAACTGAACATCAGGGCGACAATTTATAACATTGTTGGTGTGGTAATATTGTAATATGAACTGCCAGTTCATATTACAATATTATGTATAAAAATAAATAAAATAATAATTAGTGAATTATTTTCAATTCAATAAATATTATTTTTTGCTAATGAAAACTTTTTCTTAGGATTACTCATTAGCTGTTTAATTAGTTCCACCAGACTGATATATTTCAAATTGTACTCTGTTAATGATAATTTACTTTCTTTTATAATATCTCCATCCAAGAAAGTTATCTATACATAGAAAATTAAAACTATAAGAAAGCTAAGGGCAGATAAACCTGGAATCATGTTATAAAGATTAAATGTGATCATTTTCATGCAATTACAGTACTCCAATAGGCAATGTGGTGTTCACAAATTAGTAATGTTAGGCATCTATTACTACTCAGATAAAAATCATGACCAGAATCACTAGTTAAGTATTTCTATTTGTACTTTGAAAGCTGCTTACATGCTAAATCCATGGTATTAATCTTATCACAATGAATCACATGCTTGAAATGATTTTTCAAATTGCTTTATTCATTTCACAGATTTTTTTTTAACCTTACCATTTAGCTGCAGCCAGCTGCATCTCTGTAGTTTTATCTCTTGCCATTAATCCTATAAGAATATCTGGAACAGATTTTCCACCAAAGCTAGCTAAAATGAAGAAAGCATAAGCAATATCACTTAAAATCAGTTCAAACAATGTCTTAAAGTTCATATACAGATTGCATGTGCAAAGTCAATATGTATAAAAATGATACATTTGGGGTTCGAGGCTACATTGTGAGTAGTCAGTGTATTTAGTACTCGTAAAATTGGAGATTTTTATTTGTTTCATTGTGTTTTTTCATTAGAAAATTAGTGTTTTATAGTATATTGGTGCATATTTTAGTAATTTTATGACATTTAGTGCTTTGTAGCATATTTTTGATGAGAACATTATAAACTTAAATATAGCTGTAAAATGATGCAAAAAATGCACCTAACAAGAATAGTGTAGTCACAAATAAGAAAGCTTGTCATGTTAAAGAAGATATTGAAAATGATTTAACCTCAAAAATCACAAGGTTAAAGTAGATTATTACACAGAAAACATGGGAATTACAGAATATTGAGTGCGTGGTGTTTAAAGGAGCATAGGAAGGATAAGAAATTAAGCTGCAAAATGAAAAACACCAAAGCCTTAGAATCAGGTAAGTTAATGAGTAATGAAAATTAGTTACGTAAAGTTGATTGTAAAAATTAGGATATTATTTGGTATGCCAACTCTATCATAAAATAGTCCATTGATGAGCAGGTTATAACTTCAAGTTTTCCCAGAATCAAAATTAAAAATAGGGCACATGCAATTGAAAAACAAAAAAGAAAAGTAGACATCATAATTTAGGTACCAATGACTTAATTAGCAATAAGTTCAGTATGAGAGAAGGTATGAAAGAATTGTTGGAAGAAGCAAGAGTGAACCAGTGAGAAAGGAAAAATCATAAGTATATTACCTAGATATGATAAAAATGAATTAAGAAGAAAGGCTAAGATGGCAAATAATTTGATACATAGACTGCTTAGAAGGAATGGACCTGTATAAGAGGGACAGCCTACACTTGAATATGTGTTTGGTACAGGATTCTGAAAAAAACTATAACACAGAAAGACAGAGAAGCTAAATTACGATGAGAGGAAATGATGGTAAAAATCTGTGCGTATAAGAGCAACAAAGCTATGTAACTGTGTTAACAATAAAAATGGGTATTATCATGGAAATGGTTATGAGCAGAAAAAGATTTTGTGTTTGTCAGGTTTGGACCTATCAAGTATGTGCAAGAATATCTGTGTAAGTAAGGAACTAGATAAGAACAGAGATCTACAATTTTTGCAACTGTGCCACACAAACTACAGAGAAGAGTATACAAAAAAGCATGTAGATAACTTATGTCCATACATGAACTCTAGGAGTATAAGAAACAGAGAAGTAGTTTTTTGCCTTGGTAAGGATGTTGGGATGTCAAATTGTAAGCATTAGTGAGATCTGTCTATCAGAGGCAGATACACTACTAGTATCAAGTGTAAAGAGTACAGTATTTTTAGGAAGGATAGGAGAGTAGGGTGGAGGGGTACTGCTGATGGTATTGGATGACTTTAATGCAGTTAGAGTTGAGACCTATGACTACAATACTAGTAATAGTTTTTCATGTAAGAGAGAGTTTGAAGGCATCTGGTGTGAGGTGGAGTCTAACAAGATCAAATACATAGCCAGATGTTGTTACAAACTTAGTGGATCGGTTGCCAGTGATGAATAAATGCATCAACAAATAAAGATGATGGGAAAGAAATGAGTAATCAGAACGGGAGACTAATTATCTGAACACATTGGATAGCAGTAAAATCTCACGAGAAGAATGAAACTGATTTTATTAAGTTGTTGTAACTTCCTCAAGCAGCATTAGTGTTAGATTATAGTGTCAGATGGGGGTTTAACTATATTGCCTCTGGTTGGGGAGAGTGATCATATAGTACTCACTTGCAAAGTGAGTAAGTTTATGAATGTTCCATTCAGAAAAAGGTTGGGCTGAATTACAAAGCAGGAAATTGAGACCAACTGAAGAGCATGCTGGGTTTTGTGCTATGGTATTAGTTATCGAATGGGAAGGATATCAACAGTGCATGGGAAGTGTTTATTTAAAAACTTCTTAAATGATGTAATATCAGAATGTTTCCATAGAGTATAAAGAATAACGAGATTCATAGGAAAAAGATTATGTGGAAGGAATATCGTGTGCATAAGGATGATGTAAGTTATGAAAATTATAAGGAGCAGGCCAGAGGAGTCAACTGTCGTATGGAAAGCTAAGTCTGAGCATGAAAAGAAGCTGGCTCTACAAGCTAAAGACAACCCAAAATAATTCTATTGCTTCAAGGTAAAAGAAAGAATGAATTTGAAAGAATAACTCTACTGAATGCAGAAGGTATGCAGGTGACTGAATCAGAAGAGACTGTACAACTAATGAGTGGTCATTTTGCTAAATGCTATCAACCTGGTGTATGCAACATTGCATTCACTGCTACCTCTTTACAAGATGAACAAACTCAGGTGTATGAGGAGGTATTAGAGCTGTTGCACAAACTGAATAAGAACTCAGTAATAGGGAGTGATAGGATGTCCAAGTGTTCAGCTGAACTGGCTATTCCTTTGAATCATTTGAGTCTCAGAATAGGGATGATTCCACAGGAGTAGAAAGAATGTATGGTAATCCCATTGCACAAGCATGGTGCAAAGATCATGAAAAGTTGGTTAGGGCTTGCATTCAGAAATGGGTTGAAAGAGAATCTCTACTTTGCAATGAACATGGGTTTACTAAGGGAAGGTTATGTTTGAGCAACTTGCTCACATTCTATAATAATGTTACCATTGAATTAGACAAGGAGAATGGATATACCATAATACTTTTAGATTTTGCTATGGCTTTTGACAGATTACAGCATGGACAACTGCTGTAAACTGGAGAACATGGGATTGGATTATAAAATATTGGCTTGCATAAGAAGATAGATGACTGACAGATATCAAAAAGCCATACATAGGGATAATGAGAGAGAGAGAGTCTCAAAGATTTGAAGTAACCAGTGGTGTACCACAAGGATCAATCCTTGGTCCACTGTTATTCAATCTGTACATTAATGACTTTAGGAAGGATTTATCAGGAGACATACAGCTATTTGCTGATGATGCAAAGATAGGAAGGGTAATCAAGAATGTGGCCGATATACAGCATTTGCAAAATGATTTGAACACGCTGGAACCGTGGACATGTGAAAATGGCTATCAGTTCAATGTTAGCAAATGTAAAATCCTGCACTTTGGTGTGATGAGATATACAATGTCAATATTATATTGGTGGGATTATGCTAGAAGAAACTGATCAGTCTTGGAAGAAGATGAAGTTCAGGGAACAAAGATTGCAAATACAACTCAGAGGATAACTGCAATGCTGAAACAGCCTTGACATGTAGGATAAGGAAGTAATTTTGCTTCTTTAAAAGGCCTTAATAAGACTTTACTTGAACTATTGTAAGTCTGGTCTCCTGGCTTCCGTGGTGATTCTGATAAAGTAGAGAGAATGCAAAGGAAAGTGTTAAAAATGATATAAATGATAAAAATGTGGAATACCAATTATCAAGATAGAATGAGAATTTGTAGAATGCAGACAGTAGTAAATAGGAAAAAGAGGAGTGATATAATTGAGACCTACAACCTTTCTGAAAGGATTATACAAGATACCAACAGATAGAATTTTTCATTTTATGGAGGGTGGAGAAAGAATGAGAGGACATCCTTGGAAGTTGTTGAGTATGAATGCATTCATAAAAAGGGATGGAGGTCTAGATTTTTCTCTCATAGTGATGAGTGATTGGAATGGATTGCCATTCGATGTTGTGTGGGCAAGTAGTGTGAATGAATACAAGAACAGGTATGACAGCTGGTGAAAGTAATATGTGGCATCCCTTGATTATTCATTGACTTCCTGGAGGTCTCACTTAATAATAATAATAAAACCAGCAGTAGTATTCATTACTTAATCCACTTTGGCCTTCACTTGTATCCTCTATTGAACTGCATATGAGGTAGAAACTTTTTTTTGGCTTAACCACTCAAATATATCTAGGTATGCTGGAATATATTTGGCTGGTTAAATTCCCTAATAATTTTCTCAAGAAGTTCGTGGACATTTTATTACTTGCACATCTTACATTTTTTTACCCTAATTTTAAGAATTGAAACAAACTTACTCATAATGTCATTCCCATTCATTTATTTTGTGTTTGCACATGGCTTAAGATGCAATTTACATTGTTATTGGTAGTGTGGTGCATAAGTGGCTGTGTGTGTGTGGAAATGGGGGGGGGGGGGTAATCGTGTTGATTAGACGATCAGTGTATCCAACACAAAGAAACAAAGGTAAAAAATATTATAAGAAAGCATTTTTCCATTTTTTTTGAGATAATTGTATGAAATTTGTACATTCTAAATGGAAAATCAGGCCAATCAAAGAAATCCACTGGAAATTATAAATAATTTATGAATACTGATAGTCAAGCTGGAACCAGTCCAACTTCATCATCATCAAATTCCTGCCATGTACCCTCAAGGGATGTACATGATATGATAGTACTACATGAAAAATTTATATCATTACTAACTTCCTATCTACAATTTTCCTCCAAATTAGCCTGATACTTTGTCAACTTTGTCAATTTACTTGTAAAGACTCCAACATTATCAGATCTTATATTTCTCTCGTCTAAGACTGTACCGTATCAATTCACCTATATTTTGGTCTTCCTCTGGGTCGTTTTCTTGCCAGCCTGGCAGAGAACACTTGTTTTGCTAATCTTTCCTCGCCCATTCTATTTAAGTGTCCATACCATCTGAGATTAGCTCTGCTAACACATTCCTGGATGCTGACAATGTCAAGTTCTTTCCTAATATCCTCGTTTTTCATATGATATTGCCATTGATGTCATCTGTTCACGCCTCTAATCTTTTTCAGGACTCTCATATCTGCGATCTCTAGTCTTTGGTCAAGTATTTTACTTCTAACCCAGCTCTCAGATCCATAAGTTAAAACTGGTTTGAACACTGTCTTGTATACAGCTAATTTACTGTTCTGACTAATTTCTCATTAATTCCATATGAATTTATTCAATTGACTTCCTACCATACCAGCTTTGTTGATTCTGTTGTCTATGTCCATATTTAATTTACCATCTTCACTAAAAATTGTGCCTAAGTAGCTGAAATGTTTTACTTGTTCCACAGGTTTTCCATTCATAATGCAGTTGATATTTTCAACGATTCTGCCTATTTTCATTGTCTTTGTCTTTTTATTGCTGACCTTCATATCATATCTATTACAACAGTCATTCAATTTAGTCAGGGAATCTTGCAGACTTGTAGCTGATTTATTTAGAAGTATAACATTATCCGCATAAAGCAAAGAGCTGACATTAACATCTCCAATTTTGATATCAGGTTTAATACCACTTTCCTTCATAATGTGATCCACATAAATAATGAATAATATAGAGGATAATGTATATCCTTGTCTGACACCAGATTTAGCATTAAAATTAAACTATCTTCCTGTACTTCAATTCTAACAGCTGACTTACAACTCAAATAAAGACTAAGTATTGCTTGATATAATGCCCCATTGACACCATATAACTGTAGCATATTGAATAGCATCTCCCTTGGCACCTTGTCATATGCATTTTCTAGATCGACAAAACTTAAATATAGATCTTGTTATATTTCCATGATTTTTCAACTATTTGTCGTAAAGTGAAGATCTGATCCTGACAGCCTCTATTTGGCCTGAATCCAGCTTGTTCTTCACCAAGCTTTTCTTCCACAATTCTTCTCAACCGTTTCTCAAGTATACTTGCATAAATCTTACCAGGCATACTCAGTAGGAAAATACCTCTAATTCTCACATTCAGTTTTATTTCCATTTTTATATGTGGGTACTATGAGAGCTCTACTCCAATCATCAGGAATTCATCCCTCAGTCCAGGCCTATTGAACTATGCAGTGCAGCCACTGTAAGACTTTTATACCACCATACTTCAGCATTTCTGGTCGAATATCATCTACTCCTGCTGCCTTTCCACCTTTCAAGCATTTGATTTCTTTTCTACTTCAAGTATGGATATGTATTCCTCACTGTATGCATGTTGAGTGTTTTTTACCACTGTGCTATCACTGCTTGTTTCATTTAGCAATTTTTCGAAGTAATTACTCCATACTTCAAGGATATCTTTTTCTCCCGTTTTCATGTCACCTTTATCATCTCTAAGTCCTTTTACAGCACTCCTTCCTCCATTTCTAAGCTTCTTCAACAACCGCCAGAATAATTTACCACCTTCTTGATATTTATTTTCTATGTCCTCCCATGACTTTTTGTTTAGCCAATTTTACACAGTGTTTAGCTTGCTTACATTTGTCTCTGTATTCTATGTTTTCAATAACTAGCTTTTTAGTGAAGATGGCAATTATGCCAAAAAAGACAACAGAATTAGCAAAGCTGGTAAGGTAGGAAGTCAACTGAATAAATTTATATCGAATAAGAGAGAAATTAGTCAAAACACTAAATTAGCTATGTACAGGACAGTGTTCAAACTAAGTTTAACTTATGGATCTTAGAGCTGGGTTAGAAATAAAACACTTGATCAAAGACTGGAGACCACAGATATGAGAGTTCTGAGAAAGATTATGGGAGAAATCTGAGAAAGATAAAGAAAATATTTCTCATTTCTCCAATCCTTGACATTATTAGCATTCAGGAATGTGTTAGAAGTGCTAATCTCAGGTGGTACAGCCACTTAAACAGAATGGGAGAGGAAAAATTATCAAAACAAGTGTTCTTTTGCAGGGATGGCAGGGAAAAGACCCAGAGGAAGAACAAGATCTAGGTGGACTAATAAGTAAAAAGTGCCTTAGAAGACAGATAGTACTACATTTTCATGTAGTACTATAGTATCCTCTACACCCCCTGAGGGTACATGTCAGAAATTTGATGACGATCAATAACCGGCACATTCTCTCTTTTTCAATAAATATATAAAATTTTGTAATAATTTTTAAATGATTTTAATATGCAACTAATAAATACAAATATGCCAAATTTCTTACATGT
Organism: Typopeltis vanoorti; assembly: GCF_054136105.1. Lineage (NCBI taxonomy): Eukaryota > Metazoa > Arthropoda > Arachnida > Uropygi > Thelyphonidae > Typopeltis > Typopeltis vanoorti. Next base: position 140,855,986 of record NC_143550.1, on the reverse strand, counting down.
TGAAACTATTTCTGATACTTTGTTATTCTGGTAGCACACCTGAGCCAAGCAACGCAGACTTGGTAGCTGTACCTATCTTGGCAAAAATAAATAAATGAATAATAAAATAAATAAATAAATAAACAATAAAACTGCTAAACATTATCAAATGAGCATTCAAATAAATACAAAATTTGCTTACCCTATACACTGGAGAACAAAGAAGAGCAGCAATAGCATCAACAATGCCATTATTACACAAAAAATTCTGATGTTCTGGAGTCTAGAAATAGATTTTTTAATGAAAAAATACTGTCATTATATTCAGCACAGAAATATCACCACTACTTTAAAAAAATAATTAAATAAAAATTTACATAATGTCCATCTACAAAAGGTTGTAAATCTGTAGTGCATCAGTACTGGGTGGGGTAAGGATTTTTTATTTTATTTTTACACAGAAAGCTATAAATCCAAAAAGCTATAAATAGAATTTAGTGATGATTGAGAGTAGGTCATTTATGCATAGTATAAAGAGGATGGTGATGGAACAGGCATGAGGCAATCCTGCACTGGTAGCAAAACTCCAAGAGAAGGAGCCATCCACCATGCATGCAGTGAATGGCAAGAGAGAAAGCTGGCTAACAGAGAGTGGCAAGTAAACCAAATGGTTATAATTTGCTCAGCAAGCCTGAATGTCTAAGATCAAACGTTCTGGAAATATCAAGAGCGACAGAACATGTTTCTCAGAAACTTTCCATGGTACTTTGTAGAAAATTGGAATCAGTAGTTCTAAACAGTCTAGCTTCTATCACAAAGTGTATATTTATTATTCTACAGAGAAAAAGTCAGCTCTCTTGCTTGGTGAAGTGGATGAAAATGATATTTCCAATATCTTGAAGTTTTAAGAATTGATTACCACTAGAGCTGTTGAGCCTCTGTTGCTCAGTCAGTAATGATGCAAATTTAGCTGGAAAAACTTTGCTTTGAATTCTGTACAGGACACAAAGAACATTTATAAAGGCTTTTCTTAGCTGAAAGTTAACTGTTTCATAAAGAGGTGGCAATTTTATGAGATTGAGAAACCAGCTAGACGATATCTACTCTAACAAGCACAAGATAATGTCAGGAGGCCACTGATCATAATACACAAGGGTGGGGGAGGGGAGACAACATATTGTTGGAATATTCATCTTAGACAAACACCAGACAGAGAGACTAACAAGCATTTTAGGGAACTGCAATCATGATTGTTGTGTGTTTAGAATATTGCAAATGCACTGAAAACACCATCAGAACAATAAACAGACTGCATGTAAATCATGAGAAAACTACATACTTTCCATTGCATGCTTCAATTCATACAAAGCACTATGCAGATGAAGACTGCCTTTATGTCAGTGAGAGCATCAAGTCAAGCACTCCTTAATCACTAGAGCCATCAATACCAGAGTGATGTATTCTATTACAACCATCACCCATAAAATCTGAGAATGGAAGACTATGCAACTAGTGAATACCATAAAGTGAAATCCTCTGCACCTGGAAGTGATATCATTCTACAGCAAAATTTCTAGCAAATCAGTAAGAAATGCATAATCACAAACACAACTGAAAGGCTGCAGTACATGAAGCATGACTAGTGCTGCTGAATCACATATTGCCTGCACAATGAATATTCTGGTAATACCAAACAATGATCAACCATGAAAACTTACACCTTAGGTAATTAATAGAAGATATTATATAAAATTTTAGTACGATCTAATTATTACACTAAAATAAGTTAAAAGAATTCTATGGTCAGAACTTTCTACTTCACATGACCATGAAGATTAAATAAATATTTCCTACCATCACACTCAAGACATACATAATATGCCCCATATAATTAAGATTTCATTACTAGTTTTCTTCCCATCACAGGATGTGTATGTGTGTGCATGCGATAGGAAACCAATCTAGAACAATTCACTTCCACTGGTCATGCCTTCAAATCTGGTCTAAAATTTCTGTGTTTAACGCATTACTAAACTGCACCAGTGTAGGATGATCTTCCTCTGGATGCTTTGCTTGACATTTTTACTTCAAAATTTGTTTTACTATTCTTTCATCTTCCATTCTGTTTAAGTGAAATAACAAACTGAAATTGGTTTTCACATTCTCAAATACTAATAATGTCTAATTCTTTTTATGTCTATGTTCATTTTAAATTTGGTTCTGTTATTAAAAACATCTGTTAACTCTCCAAATTTCCCTATGAACTTTCACATCTATAATCTCTAATCTTTGATTAAATTTGATTCTAACATAACTTTCAACTCCATATTTTAAAACTGATTTGAACACTGTCTTGTAGGCAGCTACTTTGCTATTTTGACTCTTATTCCATAAAATTGTATTTAACCAGCTAGCATCAGTTTTGCTTTATTATCAATTTCCTTATTTGACATTTTGACTAAAAATAATAAAGAGCTGAAACATAACTGTTTCAACAAATACAGTTGATATTTTCTATTTTCCTTCTTTTAACTAAGTTCATATCAAATTTGTTATGGCATTCTACAAAAAGGAGAATTCAGCTGAATACCTCCAACTGTATTATCAGAATTAATACTGTTCCTTAACAATGAGATCTCTCTTTTATAATTTTCAGTGGTTAGTTGGTATGTTCAGTGATCTGCTAAACAATTTAAGCTAATGCCAAACTTGATATTCTTTGTTCTGGCAGACTAAATTAAAAATTGGATTTTAAGCTAACATGGTACTTCCAGAGGGAAAGAGAACTTTTCCCCTTACAAGTAACACATTATTTTGCTGCATTAAGAGAAAGATCATGTTGGAGGCTTAATGGATTTTTTACAACACTCAAAAAGAATTAAAATAGAATTTAATACTTCCTATATTTCGTCCTAGTCACTAGGACATCTACGGGGATTACAGAAACAATTAATGTAACATGCACACAAATGTTAAAATAATACTAAGCCCAACCACGTGGGTGATACTAAAGTCCTAATCTAGGTGGAGCACCCTCTGGTGATGAGTGTTTCCCAAATCTTTGGAAGCTTAATGCAACCGTATTTATTAAGATTTGGTTGGTTCCTGAGAGCTGCTGCTGCTTCTAAGAAAAGTCTCTCTTTCTTGAATTTGCTGTGGTGGAGCATGGTGGTTTTCTTCCATGATACCCTGTGGGTGGTGTCCAAAACATGGTCAGCTAAGCCTGAATGGCCATAGTTGCGTTTACAGATGTAAGACTTGTGTTCCTCCAGGCAGATGGATGCTGATCTGCCTGTCTGTCCAAAGTACGCCAGCTTACAGGAACAGGGTACTTTGTAAACTCCAGGCAGAGAGAGAGGAGGGAGCTGATCTTTCGTAGAACGGATAAGGGTAGCAAGTTTGCGGTGGGGCTTATATGCTGTGTGTAGGTTGTACTTTTTTAGTATCTTGGCTATTTTTTCGGATGTGCCACGAATGTAGGGTATGGTGATGGCATTTTTAAAATCTTGTTGACGAGAAGGACGGGGAATGGGGGAGGAACTGATTATTTTTTTGATCCTGTGTTCGCTGTAGCCATTGGAGAGGAAAGTGCTATGTATGTGGTTAAATGTGGTTAAGCTCAGTAGTGAGGGCGGTTCCACTGGAACGAAGATTGTGGCTCTCTTGGTAAGAGTTTTAATAATGCCATATTGTTGCGAGGGGTGGTGGTGGGAGAGTTTGTGAGTGTATCTGCCTGTGTGTGTGGGTTTTCTGTATACAGTGAAGGCAAGTGTATTATTAGGCAGGCGTATGACTAAGGTGTCTAGGAAGGGTAAACAATTGTTCTTTTCCTTTTTCATAGTAAACTGGATTCTTGGATGTAGGCTATTGAGATGACTGAGGAAGAAGTCTAACATGTCTGGGCCATGAGGCCAAATAGAGACCACATCATCTACATATCTTACCCAGATAGAAGGTTTGAGTGGGGCTGAGTCTATGGCTCAGGGGTGGTGGTTGTGGGAGAGTTTGTGAGTGTATCTGCCTGTGTGTGTGGGTTTTCTGTATACAGTGAAGGCAAGTGTATTATTAGGCAGGTGTATGACTAAGGTGTCTAGGAAGGGTAAACAATTGTTCTTTTCCTTTTTCATAGTAAACTGGATTCTTGGATGTAGGCTATTGAGATGACTGAGGAAGGAGTCTAACGTGTCTGGGCCATGAGGCCAAACAGAGACCACATCATCTACATATCTTAGCCAGATAGAAGGTTTGAGTGGGGCTGAGTCTATGGCTCGTTTTTCAAAATCTTCCATATAGAAATTGGCAAGGGGGGGTGAGGGGGGGAAACCCATGGTGGTTCCCTCTATCTGCTTGTAGATTTTGTTCTTCCAAGAGAAATACCCAGAGTTAATGGCAAAGGAAAAGAGATCTAAGATGTCAGTTAAGGGAATATTGGTAAACAAAGAGGAGATATCAAAGCTTACCAATATGTCTGCATTATTCAAAGTTAAATTTTCTGTGAGGGCTTTAAAGTGGGTCGAGTTTTTTATATGGGAAGTGGACCTTCCGGTGAGGGGGGGGGGTCAAAGAGTTGGCCAGCTGTTTAGACAGTCTGTAGCAAGGTGCATTGGTGGCATCTACTATAGGCCTGAGTGGGGAATTGGGTTTGTGGATTTTTGGTAAACCGTATATTCGGGGGGGATGGGAGCGGAAAGGTATAAGTTTTTTCATGATGTCAGGGGGCCAGGAGGTTACTTTTTTAAGTAAGATTTTTAATTTCTTAACTTGTGTTTTTGTAAGGTCATGTTCTAGCAGGATGTAGGTAGCGCCATCACGGAGGATAATGTTCATTTTACGATGCCACCAATGCACCTTGCTACAGACTGTCTAAACAGCTAGCCAACTCTTTGATCCCCCTCACCGGAAGGTCCACTTCCTATATAAAAAACTCGACCCACTTTAAAGCCCTCACAGAAAATTTAACTTTGAATAATGCAGACATATTGGTAAGCTTTGATATCTCCTCTTTGTTTACCAATATTCCCTTAACTGACACCTCATCTCTCTTAGAAAACGTTTTTCCCTCTGACATCTTAGATCTCTTTTCCTTTGCCATTAACTCTGGGTATTTCTCTTGGAAGAACAAAACCTACAAGCAGATAGAGGGAACTGCCATGGGTTCCCCCCTCTCACCCCCCCCCCCTTGCCAATTTCTATATGGAAGATTTTGAAAAACGAACCATAGACTCAGCCCCACTCAAACCTTCTATTTGGCTAAGATATGTAGATGATGTGTTCTCTATTTGGCCTCATGGCCCAGACATGTTAGACTCCTTCCTCAGTCATCTCAATAGCCTACATCCAAGAATCCAGTTTACTATGGAAAAGGAAAAGAACAATTGTTTACCCTTCCTAGACACCTTAGTCACACATCTGCCTAATAATACACTTGCCTTCACTGTATACAGAAAACCCACACACATAGGCAGATTCATTCACAAACTCTCCCACCACCACCCCTCGCAACAATATGGCATTATTAAAACTCTTACCAAGAGAGCCCACAATCTTCATTCCAGTGGAACTGCCCTCACTACTGAGCTTAACCACATACAGGGTGTTCGGGATAAATTTGACAGTTTCGTAAGGAAAAAGAAAATCTTCTTTGTATCTATTAAATTTAATGAATTGACAAAAAAAACATTACAGGCAGAGTTAATTACAATACTATCAACAAGATTTACTCAAAATAACCACCATTAGCATCGATCACAGCTTCAATTCTGCTTCGGAACCTCGAACAAGCTGATGCTACAGTCTCCCTGGGAAGGGCCGCAAAAACTGTTTTAATTTTATCCATTAACTGGGCTTTTGTATTACTGGAAGTGCGATTGGTGTCTTTTTCAACTGCGCCCCATACAAAATAATCCATGGGGTTAAGGTCTGGGGAGTTTGGAGGCCAAACATTTGGACTGGTGAAGTCGTAGAAATTTTCAGACAACCATTTTTGACTTTTCCCAGAGGTGTGGCAAGGGGCCGAATCCTGCTGCCATACATACGGCCTACCATTGGCTACCCTTGTTATCCAGGGCTTGACTACAGTTAGCAACTCCACGAACAAAGCCCGAATTCCAATGCCAGGGTTCTTCAACACACCTGTTCCTGCAGATTTGCGAGGAATTCTGCTGTACGAACGCAATCAGATCGTCTGCTAGGGATCTTTCTTCTTGCTACATCCTCGTAGTCACCATTGCAAGTCTCTAGTTCATGCCTGATTGCTTTTACTGTATTCAGGGAGCATTGGGCAGCAGTCGTAATATCCTTATTTTGATGGCGGGCACGAATCATCATGATACAAGTTATTCTCTTCCATGATTCAGGTGGGTTCCAGCTATCCATCCTTTCTGACATCTTGTATATGAATGAAGAAGGGTCCAAACTTTTAAATGAAGAGAAGTGTGTGTTAATACATGTAACTTACGGAAAAATATAATTAATTATAAATATGTCAAATTTATCCCGAACACCCTGTACATAGCACTTTCCTCTCCAATGGCTACAGCGAACACAGGATCAAAAAAATAATCAGTTCCTCCCCCATTCCCCATCCTTCTCGTCAACAAGATTTTAAAAATGCCATCACCATACCCTACATCCGTGGCACATCCGAAAAAATAGCCAAGATACTAAAAAAGTACAACCTACACACAGCATATAAGCCCCACCGCAAACTTGCTACCCTTATCCGTTCTACGAAAGATCAGCTCCCTCCTCTCTCTCTGCCTGGAGTTTACAAAGTACCCTGTTCCTGTAAGCTGGCGTACTTTGGACAGACAGGCAGATCAGCATCCATCTGCCTGGAGGAACACAAGTCTTACATCTGTAAACACAACTATGGCCATTCAGGCTTAGCTGACCATGTTTTGGACACTACCCACAGGGTATCATGGAAGAAAACCACCATGCTCCACCACAGCAAATTCAAGAAAGAGAGACTTTTCTTAGAAGCAGTAGCAGCTCTCAGGAACCAACCAAATCTTAATAAATACGGTTGCATTAAGCTTCCGAAGATTTGGGAAACACTCATCACCAGAGGGTGCTCCACCTAGATAGGACTTTAGTATCACCCACGTGGTTGGGTTTAGTATTGTTTTAACATTTGTGTGCATGTTACATTAATTGTTTTTGTAATCCCCGTAGATGTCCTAGTGACTAGGACGAAATATAGGAAGTATTAAATTCTATTTTAATTCTTTTTGAATGTTGTAAAAAATCCCTTAAGCCTCCAACATGATGTCCTCACAGCACTTAAGCCTCTACACACGAATTAAGAGAAAGACACTATGTAATGTGCCAGAATGTATGAAATGGTATCTCAAATCAATTCATTCACTCTTATTCACAGACACTATCAGTTACTCTGCTTGCATTTTCTAGACATGTCCATGTATAGCACAGATTATGGATCACATTAAAAAACATGTTGCTTATGCATCAAATGTGGTTGCATTTTTTTTTTATACTGAAAAGTTAATTTATATATCCATATATTAAGAAATATGGATACATCAAAACTGGATAATAGAACAAGAGTATATTAACAACTAGAGCAAACATAACTGATGTATCTATTTTGACTGATAGTGGGAAGGACAAAAATATACTGATACCAAGAAATCCAACTGAGTGACATGCCATTACAATCAATATTGTCAAGTAGAGTATAGTATTTCTTTGGTATAAAAGTAGTGAAGTTTCTTTATGAACATTCTCAATAATATCTATTAGCAGATTTTTTTTCCTAACTGTTATACATACACTGTTTCTTTAACTGCAATCAGAACCTTTCATCACTAACAAAGGACAGCAAGATATAAAAACATTGCTTGCTGTATGGTAATACATTATTATTTTCAAAATATTTTCTTTTGCACAATTAAAAATTGGCAAAACAAAAGTACTAAAATGCACGTTTTAAAACATAACAAAAAAAAAAAAAAAAAAACCTGAATGTTACTTTTAAAAGTATTTCCACTGAGCAGTTGCCTTGTAATTCCCTTCCCCACTGTAACTGTAACAGTCATTGCAACCCTCTAACTTGCATTGCCTCTACAACTCCTCTTTATACAAGTTGAGGCTGTCTTCTCTTCTGTCTTCCTGGTGGTGACCAATTCATCACTTGCTTCGGCCATCTCTCCTGTAGCATCTGTTGAACAGTCTATACCACTGTAAAGATCAACATTCCAGGTGATCCATCACATTTATTTTTTTGCAAATTCAATCTCTCCACGGCAATCTCATTCGGAAATCTCTGAAGGTGAGATACATACACTTTGTCATTAAGTCATCCATTTTTACAGCTCTTATACAACTCTTTAGCTTTGCATTCGATGTCCATTCTTCTCCCCCATACATCAGAACACTCTCTACTATTCATTTGGAATATCATCTTAGTTTCCTGCCAAATGTCCCTACTCCATAATGCACCATTTAGCTGTTTAGTGGCATCACGGGATTATTGGATGACACGGGATAATCATCCAATAATCCCGTAGCATTATGGGATTATTGGATGACACAATAATCTACATCTTTCTCACATGTACCCAACTTATGAATGATAGATCCTAAGTATCTGAAATTATCTACTGCCTTGACTGACTATAAGATCTAAATCTCTGCTTTCTCCACCAACCACCAAATATTTTGTCTTGATAAAATTTACTTTTAGACCTACCTTTCTTTAAACAACCAGTTTCTGCATCATAAAGTCAATGTCATCCTGATCAGGAGCAATTATCACTTGATCGTCAGCAAACAATAGTGAATGCATGACACTATTTCCAATCTCAATTCCTATAGTTCTACATTGTTAAATCGATGTTTCTATACTATATCTTTAATTTATCTTTATTTAGTGCTTAATTTGGTGTTTCCTTATCTCTATCCTTTCTTACCTAAAACCTTATACAATCAAAATCCTACTGGCTGCTCTATTGTTATATATTTACCTTTCATTATTTATTCTTTCTTCTCTTAATTTAATCTTATATCTAGGATTGTTTCCTCTTTGGATACTGGCGAATTTATATTTTGCTGCGCCAGCCAGTATAGTAGAAAAGATCCTTACTCAGGGAGACAATACTAGAGTCTGAAGATTACTTACACAATATCTTACTTACTGCAGTATAGATTTAGATTATTGCAGTCGTGACCTAAATCTAGTATTATATTCACTCTTTAAATCCTTCCCATCAAAATAGGTTCTATTTTTATAAGTGGTAGGTTGGAATCGTAATCAGGCATGACTCAGGTTCAGGTAAATATGACATGTTTATTGGAATATCTAAAACACAATAAAAAATTCATACACTCAATTATGCTCAATACTAAATAAAACTCGAATTAAGAGGTTAACACTTTCTAAATTAATTAAATCATATAAAGCATGCTAAACACAGTAACTGCATATTGGGATAGATAGCAAATGATATGAAGTTAAGCTAAATACCTTTCAGTAGTATTACTCGCAAGAGAAAACTAACAAACATTCCAATGTTACTGAGACAGTAAATTCTACTATTCTTATCACATCAAGTTAATCCTATCACATACAAAATTACAAAAGATCTCTTCCAAACAATTCTTCTTACTCTCAAAGGAGGTTAACTTTCTAAATAGAGACTGTCCACAGAGTTCTTTAGAATACAGTTCTTAATTTCATGTTCGTAAACAATCTTCTCTCTTCTAATGAACTTTCACACAAAATTAGAGTAATTGCACCTCACCAAGCTTTTTCCACGTCGTTCTGCACCACGTGTATGTCTGAATACTTCTCATCTATTGGCTGTCCATACGCCAACGTAGGGGTTATGCTATCTTCATTCCTTCTGCCAAAAAAGGACTCAAATCTTTGCGTTTCAGGAACAACTCGATGGGACTTTTCAGCGACGGCTTGATTCTGCTAGGACTGGAATTTTTACCTTCAGCTTTGCATAGAATCCTACTTCATTTTAAGAACACTCGCAGTCTGACATCTTATCACAGATTTCATCCTTCCCTTACATGAAACTGCCCGCTAACTTCCGAACCACCAAAACAGGAAAACATTACGACCAAAGAGTGTTCCGATACGGGCTCAACCCCTTATATTCTTCTATAGAGTGCCCTCTTTTCTCAGTCCCCTTTTTGCACACGGCCTTTATCTTTTCACCCCTTTGGGTTCATCCTTCGCTTTTATGATGCTGTTATACTTGGATTCACAGAATACATGGCAACGTAATTTTCCGAGTAAGCTATAGCCGCTAGCATTACGCTGTACACATGTAGCTTTATGCCTTCCAGGAATTATTACTTAGCAACTTTTTAGATGACTCGCAGTAAATTTTACATAGCTTAAGTGAGGCTTAAATTTAAATCAGATTATCTCTCTTTTTAGACATACTTAAAAATGAAATCTTAATATAATCACCACAGCTTAAATATAAGGTACTTAAAATAAAGAATACAAATTTTACATAAAGTGAAGAAGTTTCACTTTAAATTACAACTGATGTGCAGGTATTTCTCTTTGCCAGCAAGTTTTATATTTAGACCCTAAATGAATGATTTCTTTTTAAGATTCCTTCATTTAGGATCTAACAACATGAAACATTCCAACGGGCCACCACTGCATCAAGGTAAATCTTGATGGATGTACAATGTCCAACAGGGTTGAACATTGCGCATTCCTGTCTCAGACCTTTAGATGTTACAAACTCAGCTGGCACCAGTCTGCCACACTTAACTGCTACAGCACACCTTCTATATACACTAGTGGCCAAAATTGTGGAAACCTTTTGGAAAAAATTATGAGGTTTGATGGCTCATAACACCACTTTCTTTTTGGTGTAATACCATAAAATTATATATCAATGGAAAATAATTTAATCAAGAATGTAATGCAACAATTGTTCAATTATCTGTATTCTATGAAAAGTTATAGTCAAATAACCAGAAAAAAGAAGCACAACTTGCTTAGGTTGATATGAAGTAGCTTTCCTTCATTTGAATGTAGCCAATGAACGTGAGTGTTTAGAGAGCCAATAAGGTCACAGTAGGATTCAGCTATTGATGTCATGTATTAGAGCTGAAGGAGGACATTTGTCAGTGTGTTATGTGATTGCTATGAAGTTGGTTGTTTTTTTTTTTTTGTGTTCTTTCATTTAGTGAGCTTGTAAAACATAATAAAATTAAAGAAATGGCGCAAACAGTTGACTGGTCACCCAGAAAGTGATGTAAAATTAAGTGAACAAGGCTACAGTTATGAAGAAATTAGAAGAAAAATTTGTGGAAATTTAACCAAAGGTGGCATTTCTAAATTTTTGAAGAGTTATAAGGAGACTCAGTCACTACAAAATCAGACTGGTAAAGGCAGGAAAAGGGGCACAACAGCAAGTGATGATAGAAGAATTAAGGGACTGTACCTACGTGACAGAAGAAAATCATCTGGGTGTATACAAGATGAAATGATGCAATACAATGTGAAGTTGAGTGCAAGGACTGTTCGGCACAGACTGCAGGAATTTGGTCTAAATGCTAAAATTCCACGAAAAAAGCCATGTTAACTGGACAACGGATCAATGGAATGTGTTATTTGGAGTAATGAGACCAAAATCTCCGTTTGGTAGTGATGGCATAAAATATGTAAGGAGAAGAATCGGAGAAGATTTGCATCCTGATTGCATTACACCTACTGTGAAACACACACTTAGTGTTATGATCTGGGGTTGTATGACATCAAAAGGTGTGGCCAGAATTTGCATGATTAATGGGAATATAAATGCCCAAAAATACATAAATGAAATACTTGAGCCCAAACTGAAGTCTTCCGCACATGATCTTTTCCAAGATAATGAAGCATTTATATTTCAACAGGATTCAGCTCCATGTCATGTTGCTGCTGTGTGCAAAAAGTAGTTTCAAGATAATCATATTCCACTGCTGGAATGCCTGGGAATAGCCCAGACCTTAACCCAATCGAAAATCTATGGAGCCGACTAAAGAAACTTGTTAGTCAGAAGCAACTCACCAATCAAACCCAATTAATAGAAGCAATAATTCAATCATGGTTTCACATTATGACAGCTGCAGAACTAAAAAACTTCGTTCACTTCATGGGAAGGAGTTGTAAAGCTGTAATTAATGCTAAAGCTTACCCAACAAAGTATTAACTCACATTGTGAGAATTTTTGTATATCTCCTTTTTTCTTTGTGTTTCACTTTTCTTCTTTATAACTGCTGTGTTAATAAAAAAAATCCTTCAAGTTATGGCATTACATTCTTGATTAAATTATCTTTCCATTGATATATAATTTTATGGTATTACACCAAAAAAAAAGTGGTGTTATGAGCCATCAGACCTCAAAAATACACTTTTTCCAAAAGATTTCCAAAATTTTGGCCACTAGTGTATAGGAAGTTCAAAGACTCATCAGAAATTACTAGAACTTGAACATTCTTGTTATAATTCTTAGCAGCTGGTCACCTCCACACCTCTACAATTCCATGAGTATTCCTCCTGGGCCAGCTGACTTTCTATTACATACCCATGCCAATGCATTTTACACCTCATCTTCCAAAAATGGATCCAACTGTTTCTGTATGCTCAAATCACCATCTGCATCTCTCTCAATGTATTCCTTCGTATTCTCTGTCGGAAGGTTCTTAAAATCTACAGTTCAAAATTTGAAAAGCAGAAAAAAAAATTCTGCAAGAACCATGAGACTGAGACATCATCATCATCAAATTCCTGATTTGTACCCTCAAGGGGTGGTACAGGATATGATAGTACTACATGAAAAATTTACAACATTAATAACTTCCTATCCACAATTTTCCTCCAAATCAGTCTGTTACTTGTCAAGACTCCAATATTATCAGATCTTGTATTTCTATCGTCTGAGGCACTTTGTACCGTATCAATCCACCTATTTTTTGGTCTTACTATGGGTCGTTTTCCTGCTAACCTGGTAGAGAACACTTGTTTTGCTAATCTTTCCTCGCCTATTCTGTTTAAATGACCATACCACCTGAGATTAGCTCTGCTAACGCATTCCTGGATGCTGACAATGTCAAGTTCTTTCCTAATATCCTCGTTTTTAATATGATATTGCCATTGATGCCATCTGTTCACCCCTCTAATCTTTCTCAGGACTATCATATCTGCGGTCTCTAGTCTTTACTCAAGTGTTTTACTTCTGACCCAGCTCTCAAATCCATATGTTAAAACTGGTTTGAACTCTGTCTTGTATACAGGTAATTTAGTGTTCTGATTAATTTCTCTCTTATTCCATATGAATTTATTCAATTCACTTCCTACCATGCCAGCTTTGTTGATTCTGTTGTCTATTTCGTTGAAAGTTTGTTTTTCACTTGGTCAGACTATAATAAATTTAGTTTAATCCTTTATCCAAGTGTGTGCAAACAAAGTTTGCGCCTGAAAGTATCTTCAGGACTGGGGTAAAGTGGTACAACACCGGGCGACTCCTTGCAAAGGTGGAGCAAGCTACCAACACTCCTATCTCAGTATCTCCTATGATGCAAAACACATCTCCTTGTGAATATGTATAATGTTATGCATTAAGGGAAGGGCCACTACCCAGACTAGTTTCGACCATTATTGAGGTCTCTTCAGTGGGAGCCAGGCTCAAGTGGAAATACCAAGGCAGAAGCATTAGCAAGGTCATCTCCTCCTATAGGAGCTGCCAAACGGTGTGCCACCTTTTAATTAAATTACTCTGGATTTAGAGAAAGATGTTGAAAGTTTATTTTTCACTTGGTCAGACTATAATAATAAACTTTCAACATCTTTCTCTAAATCCAGAGAAATTTAATTAAAAGGTGGCACACCATTTGGCAGCTCCTATAGGAGGAGATGACCTTGCTAATGCTTCTGCCTTGGTATCTCCACTTGGGCCTGGTTCCCACTGAAGAAACCTCAATAAAAGTCGAAACCAGTCTGGGGAGTAGCCCTTCCGTTAATGCATAACATTATACATATCCATAAGGAGATGTGTTTTTGCATTATGGGAGATACTGAGATAGGAGTGTTGGTAGCTTGCTCCACCATTGCAAGGAGTCATATGGTGTTGTACCACTTTACCGCAGTCCTGAAGATACTTACAAGTGCAAACTTCGTTTGCACACACTTGGATAAAGGGTTAAATTAAATTTATTATTGTTGTCTATTTCCATATTTAATTTACCATCTTCAGTAAAAATCGTGCATAAGGAGCTGAAATGTTTTACTTGTTCCACAGGTTCTCCGTTCACAACACAGTTGATATTTTCAATGATTCTCCCTATTTTCATTGTCTTTGTCTTTTTGTTGCTGACCATCATACCATACCTCAACAGTTATTCAATTTAGTCAGGGAATCTTGCAAGCTTGTAGTGGGTTTATTTTGAAGTATAACATCGTCTGCATAAAGCAAAGAGCTGACATTATCATCTCCAATTTTGATATCATGTTTAATACCACTTTCCTTAATAATGTGATCCATATAGATAATGAATAACAGAGGGGATAACGTACATCCTTGTCTGACACCAGATTTAACATTAAACCATCTTCCTGTACTTCCTTCAATTCTAACTGCTGACTTACAACTCAAATAAAGACTAAGTATTGCTTGATATAATGCCCCATTGACACCATATAACTGTAGCATATTGAACAGCTTCTCTCTTGGCACCTTGTCATATGCCTTTTCCAGATCGACAAAACTTAAATATAGATCTTTAAGTTATATTCCCATGCTTTCTCAACTATCTGTTGTAAAGTGAAGATCTGATCCTGACAGCCTCTATTTGGCCTGAATCCAGCTTGTTCTTCACCAAGCTTTTCTTCCACAATTTTTCCTCAACCGTTTCTCAAGTATACTTGCATAGATCTTGCCAGGAACACTCAGTAGGGAAATACCTCTGTAATTCTCACATTGTTTTATTTCCTTTTTTATATATGGGTACTATTAGAGCTCTACTCCAATCATCAGGAATTTGTCCCTCTGTCCAGGCTTTCTGAACTATACAGTGCAGCCACTGTAAGACTTTGACACCACAATACTTCAGCATTTCTGGTCGAATATCATCTACTCCTACTGCCTTTCCACCTTTGATGGCTTTTTCTACTTCAAGTATGGATATGTATTCCTGACTGTATGCCTGTTCAGTGTTTTCTACCACTGTGCAATCACTGCTTGTTTCATTTTGCAATTTTTCGAAGTAATTACTCCATACTTCAAGGATATCTTTTTCTCCTCTTTTCATGTCACCTTTGTCATCTCTAATTCCTTTTACAGCACTCTTTCCTCCATTTTTAAGCTTCTTCAACAACCTCTAGAATATCTTACCAACTTCTTGATATTTATTTTCTAAGTTGTTGCCAAAGTCCTCCCATGACTTTTGTTTAGCTACTGAGACTTGACTTATTTAAATGTTTTTTAAAAATTAAAAAAATATAAAAAAAAAAAAAGAATAAGTGATAATTGATATGTTGCATCACATTGTATAAGTTGCAATGTTCACCGTTATTTTAATGTTTATAAACAGTTTTTGCCTGATATCATATTGCATGCCTTTTCAACATCTATAAAACTCATTTACAGACATTTGTCTTTAAAGTAGGAATGACCCTAACAACTCCAAATGTTATAATAAAAAAACTTTATCATGTGTCATAAAACCACTTTCACAATTTATTATTATTACATGGA
The DNA here is from genome assembly GCF_054136105.1 of Typopeltis vanoorti. Taxonomy (NCBI): domain Eukaryota; kingdom Metazoa; phylum Arthropoda; class Arachnida; order Uropygi; family Thelyphonidae; genus Typopeltis; species Typopeltis vanoorti. The sequence goes on along the minus strand of NC_143550.1, from coordinate 140,840,276 downwards.
TTTATTATTACCTCTATGAAGTTCAAAGACTCAAACTATACACACAACACCTATCGTATCTCTCTTTAAATTTACTGACTGGCAATCTATTTCAATCATTCACCAAACTCCAAGTTAAAAATTTCACCCTGACATGCTTACTAACCACTTTTACTCAATTTCCAGGAATAACTCCTTGTTTCGCCCTCTCTAATCAAGTGCTGAAATATTCCTCTGCATCAATGGATATTCAATAATCCCACAACAGTAGTTGCATTAAGATTCTCCAATATACTAAGCACCTCTAACTTATTTCTATTCTCACAACAGTTCCTGTTGCATTAAGATTCTCCAATATACTAAGCACTTCTAACTTATTTCTAAACAGTTCCTGTCACAGTAATAACCTTACCTAGTGTAGACCCTTGCAAAGTGGTCACTCAGTAACTCAACTACTTTGTCCTTTTTGTCACTTTTCCACCATCAGCACTAGTAAAAATAATCCTTCCATAGTCATTCTTTCTTTTACTTAATACATAGCAAAAGAACTTTTTGGGATTTCCTTTGGCTGGTTCAGCTAATTTCTTCTTATCTGATTTAACCTTCCTTACCATGCTTGTCACCTTTCTTGCCTTGCTGTCCAATATTCTCCTTCTATTGTCTCCAAAATATTTTCTATTTCTGCAGCTCCTACTTAATGATACTAATCATCTAACTCCCATCTGATTTATCCTCCTGACCTTGGGTATACAGTCTGATACTGCTTTGTTTAGATATCCCCTGACCATTTCCAGTGACAATGCTTCAAGCTGCCTCCTAAGCTTGTCATAATCATCTGCCCTAGTTCCACATACACCTCTCATTAAATGAAAATTTCACGTTTCACAACCTTGCATGTCAAGAAAGCATAATCACATGATGAGAGGTAATATGGCTACCTTAGTTACAAACAGATCTAATCCTATAACCAGATCCAATATCATCAAACCCATGAGTCCTCTCATTATCATTTATCATTCCTGTTTGGTCAGAATCCAACTTATTCTTCCAGAAGTTTGTCTTCAACTTTTATTTAGCTTCTGTTAAGTATGTTTGCATGCATCTTGCCTAAGGTACTTAGTAAAGAAATTCCTCTAAAATTCTTTCATTTTATATATATGAAAGAATTTTCTGTAAACTGTTTTTTGATCAGAAAACAATGTCCTTATGAAGATGTTCAACCAATCAATTATATCAAAAAACATAGTTCACATTAACAGGCATTATAACAATAAAAATTATGATAATGCAAGTGCCCAAAGTTGTGCACACTTTAAATTTATCTTTTCATGACATTTTGAAAAATGAAAAGTTATGAAATTCTCCATAAATTGCATGACAAAAATTATAATAGATGATAGCTTGATGAGTGATTAGTGGTTTATCCATACATTCTGTCTGGTTAGTCTAGCGGCTATGCGCATCACGGCCATATGCCTGGGGAAGGAGTATCCTAGGTTTGATTCCCGTCGACGATGTGAAGAGCTTAAGGATCTTCCTCAGCCATAGCCAAGATAGCCAGTCTTGGGAGTGGACAGCAGGGTTTTTCATCCCGGAAGCAGGCAAACCAGCCCCGTGAACACACAGGATATAGTCATAGGATAGAGTACAGCAAGGAAGGCAACGGGAAACAACCTTGCTCATAATCATCTCCCTAGTATGGCAGAAAGGAATAGAATAGATATAGATAGCAATGCCTGTCTAGTTACTTAGAACTAAAACACCTTTGCAAAGCAATGCATCAACAAGGATTTCAGTGGAATTTTAATGCTTGTGAATGACAAAACGATTCATAAGCCACGGTCAATGTTTGCTAGTAAATCTTTAGGGATAACAATAAATCAACCCACAGTTTGTTATAGTGAATTTCTTTTAGCATAGCATAGTATATGATGTTTTTGGTCAGGACTTTTCAGTAGCTTGTTACAGTGAGAGATTTCATAGTGGTGTTTGTATGGTGAAAGTCTACTATATTTGACTTAAGAGTTCCAGTGCCTGAAATCTCTATCTTTTATAAACACAAAGTTTAAACACTGAGACTTATTTGTGCCTATGGTCCCACAGAAGGTTCTACTAATGTAGAAGTGGAGGAATTTTTTGATGCTTTAGAGAAAGCAAATGACACAATGAAAAAGGAAAAGTTGGTCCTTGTTGGGGGATCTATATAGCAGAGTAGGAAATGATTTTCAGACATACAAAAATAATTTGGGAAAATTTGGAGAAAAGAGCAAAGCTAATAATAATGGCAAATACCTATTACATTTCTGCTCAGGACATGGACTGGCTATTACTAACACCATGTTCCAACATAAAAATGTGCACAAATTCACATGGAGAAAAGAGGCAAGGAATACAAAAAGTCTCATTGACTATGTTATTGTTGATAGTGATGTTTTCTCCCTGGTACAGGATACCAGAGTGTACAGAAAATATGAAATTGAAAGTGATCACTATTTAGTCTTGAGCAAGATAAAATTGAATTTCATATTGAAAAGAATAACATGTAAGAAAGATTTAAAGCGAATAAAAGTTGAGCAGCTCTCAGATGTGAACTGTAGACTAAAATACACAAAGATTATTGAAGAAAAAATGAAAGAGTTTGAGAACAGGAACCAAACCTTTGAGATTCAGTGGCAAACTCTGAAGAAAAAATTGATTGATTCTGCCAGAGTGTGGTGAGTTTTTCTGCAAGGATAAAAAAATCAGAACTCCCTGGTGGACACAGGAAGTTAAAGAGGCAGTGAAGGAAAAGAAGAAAGGATATCAAACGTTCCTGGCAAATAAGTCAGCTTGTGATCTTAGAGAATACAGAGACAAATGTAAGAAAGTTAAACACTGTATAAAACTAGCTAAACAAAAGTCATGGGAGTATTTTGGCAAGAACATTGAAAATAAATATCAAGAAGGTGGTAAGATATTCTGGAGGTGGTTGAAGAAGCTTAGAAATGAAGGAAAGAGTGCTGTAAAAGGAGTTAGAGATGATAAAGGTGACATGAAAACAAGAGAAAAAGATATCCTTGAAGTATGCAGTAATTACTTTGAAAAACTGCTAAATGAAACAAGCAGTGATGACAGCACAGTGTTAAAAAAACACTGACCAGGCATGCATTCAGGAAATACATATCTATACTTGAAGTAGAAAAAGCCATCAAAGGCTTGAAATGCGGAAAGGCAGCAGGAGTAGATGATATTCGACCAGAAATGCTGAAGTATTGTGGTGTCAAAGTCTTACAGTGGCTGCACTGTATAGTTCAGAAAGCCTGGACAGAGGGACAAATTCCTGATAATTGGAGTAGAGCTCTAATAGTACCCATATATAAAAAAGGAAATAAAACAATGTGAGAATTACAGAGGTATTTCCCTACTGAGTGTTCCTGGCAAGATCTATGCAAGTATACTTGAGAAACGGTTGAGGAAAAATTGTGGAAGAAAAGCTTGGTGAAGAACAAGCTGGATTCAGGCCAAATAGAGGCTGTCAGGATCAGATCTTCACTTTACAACAAATAGTTGAGAAAGCATTGGAATATAACAAAGATCTGTATCTAAGTTTTGTTGATTTGGAAAAGGCATATGACAAGGTGCAAAGAGAGAGAAGCTGTTCAATACACTACAGTTATATGGTGTAAATGGGCCATTATATCAAGCAATTTGAGTTGACTTTATTTGAGTTGTAAATCAGCAGATAGAATTGAAGGAAGTACAGGAAGATGGATTAATTTTAAATCTGGTGTGAGACAAGGATGTACATTATCCCCTCTGTTATTCATTATCTATATGGATCACATTATTAAGGAAAGTGGTATGAAACATGATATCAAAATTGGAGATGTTAATGTCAGCTCTTTGCTTTAAGCAAACGATGTTATACTTCAAAATAAATCCACTACAAATTTGCAAGATTCCCTGACTAAATTGAATAACTGTTGTAATAGATATGGCATGAAGGTCAGCAATAAAAAGACAAAGACAATGAAAATAGGTAGAATCGTTGAAAATGTCAAATGTGTTGTGAACGGAGAACCTGTAGAAAAAGTAAAACATTTCAGCTACTTAGGCACGATTTTTACTGAAAATGGTAAATTAAATATGGAAATAGACAATAGAATCAACAAAGCTGGTATGATAGGAAGTCAATTGAATAAATTCATATGGAAATTTGGGATTTAGCCAACCAAATGATGGTACAACATGACAAAAATTCATGCAGGCTGGGGCTTCGCCCAGTTAAACAAGGCCCCCGTTGTTTTCGCCAGGGAACCAGGGCGAACAGCGAAAAGTCAGCTACTGGAACAAATCTGAAAACAAACCCCAACTCAAAATCACCAGAGTTAAAGATCGATACTATCAACGTAAGAAGTCTGAATGGCAAAGAAATGGAGCTAGCTGAGGAATTAGATAAGTACCAGATCGACATAATAGGGGTGACTGAAACAAAAAAGACCAAAACTGGTGAGATCTTTCTGAGCAATAAATGCAAAATGTTATATTCAGGCAATGACAATCAAGGAAAAGAAGGAGTAGCCATAGTATTCAACACAAAATACGAGGCTAATCTTCTTGAATGGCAGTCAGTCTCAAGTAGAGTAATGTGGGCAAATATGAGAATGGGGAACTGGACAATGAGACTTATTTGTGCCTATGGTCCCACAGAAGGTTCTACTAAGGTAGAAGTGGAGGAATTTTTTGATGCTTTAGAAAAAGCAACTGACCCAATGAAAAAGGAAAAGTTGGTCCTTGTTGGAGATATAAATAGCAGAGTAGGAAATGATTGCGAGACATACAAAAATATTTTGGGAAAATTTGGAGAAAAGAGCAAAGCTAATAATAATGGCAAATATCTGTTGGATCTCGGGACATGGACTGGTTATTACTAACACCATGTTCCAACATAAAAATGTGCACAAATTCACATGGGAAGAAGAGGCTAGGAATAAGAAAAGTCTCATTGACTATGTTATTGTTGATAGTGATGTTTTCTCCCTGGTGCAGGACACCAGAGTATACAGAGGATTTGAAATTGGAAGTAATCACTATTTAGTCTTGAGCACGATAAAATTGAATTTCATATTGAAAAAAATAACATGTAAGAAAGTTTTAAAGCGAGTAGAAGTTGAGCAGCACTCAGATGTGAACTGTAGACTAAAATACACAAAGATTATTGAAGAAAAAATTAAAGAGTTTGAGAACAGGAATCAAACCTTGGAGATTCAGTGGCAAACTCTGAAGAAAACAGTGATTGATTCTGCCAGAGAGGCATGTGGTGAGGTTGTCTGCAAGGGTAAAAAAATCAGAACTCCCTGGTGGACACAGGGAGTTAAAGAGGCAGTGAAGGAAAAGAAGAAAGCATATCAAAAGTTCATGTAAAATAAGTCAGCTTGTGCTCTTAGAGAATATAGAGACAAATGCAAGAATGCTAAACACTGTTTAAAACTAGCTAAACAAAAGTCATGGGAGGACTTTGGCAAGAATATAGGAAATAAATATCAAGAAGGCAGCAATTATTCTGGAGGTTGTTGAAGAAGCTTAGGAATGGAGGAAAGAGTGCTGTAAAAGGAGTCAGAGATGATAAAGGTGACATGAAAACGGGAGAAAAAGATATCCTTGAAGTATGGAGTAATTAATTTGAAAAACTGCTAAATGAAACAAGCAGTGATGAAAGCATAGTGGTAAAAAACACTGACCATGCATGCAGTCAGGAATACATATCCATACTTGAAGTAGAAAAAGGCATCAAAAGATTGAAATGTGGAAAGGCAGCAGGAGTAGATGATATTCGACCAGAAATGCTGCAGTATGGTGGTATAAGAGTCTTACAGTGGCTGCACTGCATAGTTCAGAAAGCCTGGACAGAGGGATGAATTCCCGATAATTGGAGTAGAGCTCTCATAGTACCCATACATAAAAAGGGAAATAAAACTGAATGTGAGAATTACAGAGGTATTTCACTACTGAATATTCCTGGCAAGATCTATGCAAGTATACTTGAGAAACAGTTGAGAAGAATTGTGGAAAAAAAGCTTGGTGAAGAACAAGCTGGATTCAGGCCAAATAGAGGCTGTCAGGATCAGATCTTCACTTTACGACAAATAGTCGAGAAAGCATGGGAATATAACAAAGATCTGTATTTAAGTTTTGTCGATCTGGAAAAGGCATATGACAAGGCCAAGAGAGAGAAGCTATTCAATACGCTGCAGTTATATGGTGTCAATGGGACATTATATCAAGCAATACTTAGTCTTTATTTGAGTTGTAAGTCAGCAGTTAGAATTGAAGGAAGTACAGGAAGATGGTTTAATGTTAAATCTGGTGTGAGACAAGGATGTACATTATCCCCTCTGTTATTCATTATCTATATGGATCACATTATGAAGGAAAGTGGTATTAAACCTGATATCAAAATTGGAGATGTTAATGTTAGCTCTTTGCTTTATGCGGATGATGTTATACTTCTAAATAAATCCACTACAAGTCTACAAGATTCTCTGATTAAATTGAATAACTGTTGTAATAGATATGGTATGAAGGTCAGCAATAAAAAGACAAAGACAATAAAATAGGCAGAATCATTGAAAATGTCAACTGTGTTGTGAATGGAGAACCTGTGGAACAAGTAAAACATTTCCGCTACTTAGGCATGATTTTTAGTGAAGATGGTAAATTCAATATAGAAATAGACAACAGAATCAGCAAAGCTGGTATGGTGGGAAGTCAACTGAATAAATTCATATGGAATAAGAGAGAAATTAGTCGGAACACTAAATTAGCTGTATACAAGACAGTGTTCAAACCAGTTTTAACTTATGGATCTGAGAGCTGGGTCAGAAGTAAAACACTTGATCAAAGACTAGAGACTGCAATATGAGAGTCCTGAGAAAGATTAGAGGCGTGAACAGATGGCAATATCATATTAAAAATGAGGATATTAGGAAAGAACTTGACATTGTCAGCATCCAGGAATGCGTTAGCCGAGCTAATCTCAGGTGATATGGTCACTTAAACAGAATGGGCAAAGAAAGATTAGCAAAACAAGTGTTCTCTGCCAGGTTGGCAGGAAAACGACCCAGAGGAAGACCAAGATATAGGTGGATTGATACGGTACAAAGAGCCTTAGACAATAGAAATATAAGATCTGATAATGTTGGAGTCTTGACAAGTAACAGACTGATTTAGATGAAAATTGTAGATAGGAAGTTAGTAATGATGTAAATTTTTCGTGTAGTAGTACTATCATATCCTGTACACCCCTTGAGGGTACATGCCAGGAATTTGATGATGATGATGAAAGTTTAAACAAGCCTAAACTAATCTGTTCAAACGACTTGGCCCTAAACACTGAACGAAATCACATCCTCAACACTTTCTCAGTCAATGGCTACCCCCCAAAAAATATTAGAACCTACAAACCACAGATCCCCTTCACATCAAGGATTACTCTAAATCCATCACCATTCCCTACATCCGAGGCACCTCGGAAAAGATTACCAAAATCTTAAAAAAACATGACCTGACCTCCTGTTACAGACCTTACAGAAAATTGGCATCCCTTATCCACTCCACTAAATACCAACCACTTCCCCTAGACCTACCTGGTGTATACCAGGTCCCTTGCAGTTGTAAACTGTCTTACTTTGGCCAAACAGGCAGGACAGCGAATATCAGAAGAGGAAAAACAAAAAGGAGAGAGAGTGTGGAAACTATTGGTTTATTAAAGAGATAACAGTACCAAGTTACAATTGAGGGCTATAATAACAAATAACTCAATGCACAGGCTTTGTAGATCGTGTGTGTGTGTGTGTGTAAGTTCAGCTATGGTAAGCAAATGTAATAATGATATGAATGTCATTGAGCATGATTATGTATCTGGCAAAGGTGTAGAAATGTACTCTGAGTTCTGACTGTGTATCTGGGGAAAGGAAAAAAGCAACTTGCCTACCAAGCCAAGAAGACTGTAGATGAAAGTGAAAGAAAAGCCCAGTGGTAACTTATGTTATAATTCAAGAGAAAAGGGGACGAGTTTGTTGCTTTGGTGAATACACTGTGACCCAAGATTATTGGTATTAGTAAAACCGAGAAATTATATTCTGGATTTACTCCTTCATCCAAGTATAAGCAAACAAGTATCTTCGTGACTGGGCTACTTGTATATAGAGGCTAATGACGACATTAATTGCCTTAGTATCCTATAATGTAAAGAACACATCCTTTCAGATGTGTATAATGCTATGCATTATGGGAAGGGTCACTACCTAGACTGGTTTCGACCTTTATTGAGGTCTCATCAGTAGGAGCCAGACCAAGAAGAGAGACTAAGGTTGAAACCAGGGTAGTTAATGGTCCTTACCATAATGCATAGTATTATACACATCCTAATGTTTTGTATTATGGGATATTAAGGCAATTAATGTGAAGTCACTAGCCTCTATACATAAGCAGTCCAGTGGTGAAGATACTTCATGCACAAACATTGTTTGCTAACACTTGGATTAAGGAGGATTAAACCAAGAATATAAATTTCTTGTCATCTTTAATTTTTAGGAAAGATTCCACAGGAATGGAAAGAATGTATGATAATCCCATTGCACAAGTAATTGTGCAAAAACTGATATGTCTAACTACTGATCAGTATCTCTGGAGTGGTGGTGGTGAAGATGTTAAGTTAATCATAAGTTAAGGCCAAGTTGGGAAATTGGGCAATATCATTTTTAATATGATATTGCCATTGATGCCATCTGTTCATGCCTCTAATCTTTCTCAGGACTCTCATATCTGCGATCTCTAGTCTTTGGTCAAGTGTTTTACTTCTGACCCAGCTCTCAGATCGATAAGTTAAAACTGGTTTGAACACTGTCTTGTATACAGCTAATTTAGTGTTCCGACTAATTTCTCTCTTATTCCATATGAATTTATTCAGTTGACTTCCTACCATACCAGCTTTGTTGATTCTGTTGTCTATTTCCATATTTAATTTACCATCTTCACTAAAAATCATGCCTAAGTAGCTGAAATGTTTTACTTGTTCCACAGGTTCTCCATTCACAACACAGTTAGCATTTTCAATGATTCTGAGCTGCAGTTATTTTTCTGATGAGGCTTCAGTGATAAACATTGATCATGAACTACACTAATTGTTTACCATGTGAATGTATAAGAGAGAGAGAGGGTTAAAATGTTTTTTTTTTTTTGTATAATAAGTGAGGCACATGCATTCAGCCTAGGACAATTACATGTTGCTTTCAGAAGAGAGAACACTGTTGAAAAATGTTGAACTTACATAGCACGAGATCAATTTGAAAACAAAGATTTTACACCTATCTTCTATCTATATATAAAGTATGTATATATTTCCACATTGCAGCTTTTGCTACATAAGCATCTAGTTTTATTTTTTGGTTTATATTAAATTAAAGTTTTACTCTAACATGGTAATTGTATCCATAAGTTTCATAATATATTCTGATCACCATGTAAGCATGAAAGAAAGTATCTAGTTTTATTTCCTTGTTTACATAGTATACAATGACAGTTATAATAATCGTCACAGATATCAATTGATGATGAAAAATGTTGAAAGTTTTTTCTATATTTATACAGATATCAATTGTCTGACCATGTTCTCTGAATTATGCAGTGTAATTGCTGTACAACTTTCACAGCTGAATATTATTTTAGTATTTCAAGTCAGTTATCATCTATACTTGCTATCTTTTCATATCACAGGTTTCTGATGGCTTTTATGGTTTATGAATATTATCTATCACTGTTCTACCACTGATTATTTCATTTAATGATTTTAAATCGAACAACCAGAACATCATCTTTAATTTTTTTTTTCATATATGTGCCCTTACCACCACAAAAGGATTTTTTTCCATTTTTATTAATTTTATATACAGGGTGTTCGGGATAAATTTGACATATTTATAATTAATTATATTTTTCCGTAAGTTACATGTATTAACACACACTTCTCTTCATTTAAAAGTTTGGACCCTTCTTCATTCATATACAAGATGTCAGAAAGGATGGATAGCTGGAACCCACCTGAATCATGGAAGAGAATAACTTGTATCATGATGATTCGTGCCCGCCATCAAAATAAGGATATTACGACTGCTGCCCAATGCTCCCTGAATACAGTAAAAACAATCAGGCATGAACTAGAGACTTGCAATGGTGACTACGAGGATGTAGCAAGAAGAAAGATCCCTAGCAGACGATCTGATTGCGTTCGTACAGCAGAATTCCTCGCAAATCTGCAGGAACAGGTGTGTTGAAGAACCCTGGCATTGGAATTCGGGCTTTGTTCGTGGAGTTGCTAACTGTAGTCAAGCCCTGGATAACAAGGGTAGCCAATGGTAGGCCGTATGTATGGCAGCAGGATTCGGCCCCTTGCCACACCTCTGGGAAAAGTCAAAAATGGTTGTCTGAAAATTTCTACGACTTCACCAGTCCAAATGTTTGGCCTCCAAACTCCCCAGACCTTAACCCCATGGATTATTTTGTATGGGGCGCAGTTGAAAAAGACACCAATCGCACTTCCAGTAATACAAAAGCCCAGTTAATGGATAAAATTAAAACAGTTTTTGCGGCCCTTCCCAGGGAGACTGTAGCATCAGCTTGTTCGAGGTTCCGAAGCAGAATTGAAGCTGTGATCGATGCTAATGGTGGTTATTTTGAGTAAATCTTGTTGATAGTATTGTAATTAACTCTGCCTGTAATGTTTTTTTGTCAATTCATTAAATTTAATAGATACAAAGAAGATTTTCTTTTTCCTTACGAAACTGTCAAATTTATCCCGAACACCCTGTATGTCTGTATTTTTTATTGATTTTTTACATAGTTTGGAAACCCTGCTCTAGAAACCAAACATGAACTTTTTCAAGCAGGGCAATGGTCTCACAACAGACTGAGTTCATCTTGCACCTAAAGATAATCACAAATGTCCATGCCTATGGTTTGAACATGCAACCTGTTGGTTTGGGTGTAGATATGCTAACCACTTGGCCAAACAGGATGGTGTATTACCTTTGTAATTTTTCTGTTTGTTGCACTTTTCAGTAACCCATAGAACATATGCTGATTTACTAGACAAACTTTTGATATGATTTCTACTTTTTTTTTCCTGGGGGGGATGGGGGGGGGGGGGCAAGCAACTTAGAATGTTTTCTCTAGATTTTATTACTGGCGCTCTAAATAAATGGCATAGAGGTAAATAATTTAAAAAGAGAAATGAAATTTCTTTATTTACAAGTTACTTACCCTGCAAGAGCTAGTGAGAATTGTCATAACACATTCCTGAGTTGAAACTGTAGGCTGTTTGGCCATGTGAATAAGATGAGGAACAATTGTCTGATCACTATATAAAACTTCAGTTGGTGCCAGTGGACAAAGAAATATAGTACGTAGACATCGAAGACAAGCTTCCACGTATTTCATATGGGAATGTCCTAAACCTAAATAAATGTCTTGTCAAATTTACTTTAATTAAAGCATTTGAACACTATTAGCAAAGAGAGGTATAAAAATGTGAATAACAATATTCTCATAATTCTCACAATATATCCAAGTAAAAATTTGCACATATTTACTTTTACGAGATATTTTTCTTTCTCATGTCAACATTAAATACACCAGAATTAATTCTTTACCCATTCATTGATCAACTACCTTACTTTTTCCAACTTCACTATTTTCAGTCTAACATTATCAGTTTAATGTTAGTGAGTAATCTTTCAGTAATATTTTTAGTTGATCACTGTCAGGAAGAAGGGAAAAGTTAGTAACTTGTGTATTTTGTTTGTAAATAAATGTTTTTCAGATGAATTTACTATAGAATAACACGTGTACCATAGTAAAAATAAATTTGCACATCATCTTACATATCTTAAGATGACATCAGTGCAAACAGCAAATAACAATAAGGCATTGAATAGAGATGTTCATGAATTAAAACTAATGGGCTAAAAATAATTAAAATTAGTTAAAAATAAAATAAGAAATTATAAATTTATTTAATGCAATTGAGGATAACACTTTTGGAATGTTGAGGCAGTCGTTATAATTGAGATTAGGTCGATGAAGTAGGGCTTCAGCACTTTCTTTGTATAACCATTCATGTTTATATATGGATCTATGCAGGCAGCTTGGTGCTTTACCATTGAATCTTATGGCTAAGTGTTTTCAATTCCATGTTGTGCCCTGGCACAACATGGAATACACATCTTTTAGTTTTAACCAGTTTTCCACATGTTTATTTTCTTCTATCAGAAAAAAATATAGTTGTTTTTAAAGTTTTGTAACCTATAAAACTTGTCTTACACGTTTGCTCAAATTTCATATTAAGATATTTCTAGAAGTTCACAAAATACGACCAATGGTGAACTTCCAAAAACCACGTCATAACTATCAACTCGATTATTAGTTTGCCAAATTAGAAAAAGGTTTGTTTCTCTATTAATTTTTTTTTAAACTTTTTTTGTAAAATTCATCATCATCAAATTCCGGCCAGGTACCCTCAAGGGGTATACAGGATATGATAGTACTACATGAAAAATTTACATCATTACTAACTTCCTATGTACAATTTTTCTCCAAATCAGTCTGTTACTTGTCAAGACTCCAACATCATCAGATCTTATATTTCTATCGTCTAAGGCAGTGCTTCCCAAACTTCTGGATGTCAGGGCCCGCTTTGGAAAAATTAAAATATTGCACGGCCACCCTCAAAAAAAATCGTAATTTAGACATATATTATTATAATATTTATTGTATTTATATCCAATACAAAATATACACAGAAAATATTACTAAAATCAAAAGCAAATATTGCATTTTTAGCATCTTACATACACATTTGAGATGGTACATTATCTCATATTTTTATATAGATAGATATATTGTTAATTTACATGTGCAGTACAAGCACATGAAACGTAAAACGATTAGTAATAAAGAAAGAATTAAAAACATAAAAGAAGTTTAATAACAATTTAATGTGACGGATGTGTTTCAATGCTGTTACACAATAAGTCAGTATCAGGTGAAATTAAAATATTGCACGGCCACCCTCAAAAAAAATCGTAATTTAGACATATATTATTATAATATTTATTGTATTTATATTCAATACAATATTTGAAACAATTCTTAGATTTCTGCATTGCAATGAAACTTATATGAATAAGCATATATTTACTAATATTCAATAAGCGCCGAAATACGCAGGAAGCAAAATTTGTGAACCCGCACCAATGTGATTTGTTCCCATTAAAATATAAAAAATAACAAATAAGAAATAATAATTAATAAAAAAAAATACGTTTCTTTTTTTTAAGATAAAAAAACTTACTTAGTCTTAAAAAAAGTTTGTTTTCATTATTTCACGGCCCCCAAGGGGGCCGGGGGCCCACAGTTTGGGAAGCGCTGGTCTAAGGAACTTTGAACGGTATCAGTCCACCTATACCTTAGTTTTCCTCTGGGTCGTTTTCCTGCCAACCTGGCAGAGAACACTTGTTTCGCTAATCTCTCCTCGCCCATTCTGTTTCAGTGACCATACCACCTGAGATTAGCTCTGTTAACGCATTCCTGGTTGCTGACAATGTCAAGTTCTTTCCTAATATCCTCATTTTTAATATGATATTGCCATCTGTTCACGCCTCTAATCTTTCTCAGGACTCTCATATTGCAGTCTCTAGTCTTTGGTCAAGTGTTTTACTTCTGACCCAGCTCTCAGATCCATAAGTTAAAATTGATTTGAACACTACCTTGTATACAGCTAATTTAGTGTTCCGACTAATTTCTATCTTATTATTTCATATGAATTTATTCAATTAAATTCTTACCATACTAACTTTGTTGATTCTATTGTCTATTTCCATATTTAATTTACCATCTTCACTAAAAATCGTGCCTAAGTAGCTGAAATGTTTTACTTATTCCACAGGTCCTCCATTCACAATGCAGTTGACATTTTCAATGATTCTGCCTATTTTCATTGTCTTTTTATTGTTGACCTTCATGCCATATCTATCACAAATGTTATTCAATTTAGTCAGGGAATCTTGCAGACTTGTAGCAGATTTATTTAGAAGGATAACATCTTCCGTATAAAGCAAAGAGCTGACATTAACATCTCCAATTTTGATATCAGGTTTAATACCACTTTCCTTCATAATGTGATCCATATAGATAATGAATAACAGAGGGGTTAATATACATCCTTGTCTCACACTAGATTTAACATTAAACCATCTTCCTGTACTTCCTTCAATTCTAACTGCTGACTTACAACTCAAATAAAGACTAAGTATTGCTTGATATAATGCCCCATTGACACCATATAACTATAGCATATTGAATAGCTTCTCTCTCTTGGCCTTGTCATATGCCTTTTCCAGATCGACAAAACTTAAATATAGATCTTTAAGTTATATTCCCATGCTTTCTCAACTATTTGTCGTAAAGTGAAGATCTGATCCTGACATCCTCTATTTGGCTTGAATCCAGCTTGTTCTTCACCAAGCTTTTCTTCCACAATTCTTCTCAACCGTTTCTCAAGTATACTTGCATAAATCTTGCCAGGAACACTCAGTAAGGAAATACCTCTGTAATTCTCACATTCAGTTTTATTTCCCTTTTTTTTTTTATGTACAGGTACTATGAGAGCTCTACTCCAATTATCGGGAATTCGTCCCTCTGTCCAGGCTTTCTGAACTATGCAGTGCAGACACTGTAAGACTTTGACACCACAATACTGCAGCATTTCTGGTCGAATATCATCTACTCCTGCTGCCTTTCCACATTTCAATCCTTTGATGCCTTTTTCTACTTCAAGTATGGATATATATTCCTGACTGCATGCCTGTTCAGTGTTTTCTACCACTGTGCAATCACTGCTTGTTTCATTTTGCAATTTTTCGAAGTAATTACTCCATACTTCAAGGATATCTTTTTCTCTTGTTTTCATGTCGCCTTTATCATCTCCAACTCCTTTTACAGCACTCTTTCCTCCATTTCTAAGCTTCTTCAACCACCTACAGAATACCTTACCACCTTCCTGATATTTATATTCTATGTTCTTGCCAAAATCCTCCCATGACTTTTGTTTAGCTAGTTTTATACAGTGTTTAACTTTCTTCAAGCTGACTTATTTGCCAGGAACTTTTGATATACTTTCTTCTTTTCCTTCACTGCCTCTTTAACTTCCTGTGTCCACCATGGAATTCTGATTTTTCTATCCTTGCACACAACCTCACCACTTGCCTCTCTGGCTGAATCAATCAGTATTTTCTTCAAGGCTTGCCACTGAAATCTCCAAGGTTTGGCTGCTGTTCTCAAACTCTTTCATTTTTTCTTCAGTAATCTTTGTGCATTTTAGTCTACAGTTCACATATGAGAGCTGCTCAACTTTTGTTCTCTTTAAAACTTTCTTACATGTTATTCTTTTCAACATGAAATTCAATTTTATCCTGCTCAAGACTAAATAGTGATCACTTCCAATTTCAAATCCTCTGTACACTCTGGTGTCCTGCATCAGAAAGAAAACATCACTATCAACAATAACATAGTCAATGAGACTTTTCTTCTTCCTTGCCTCTTCTCTCCATGTGAATTTGTGCACATTTTTATGTTGGAACATGGTGTTAGTAATAGCCAGTCCATGTCCTTAGCAGAAATCCAACAGGTATTTGCCATTATTATTAGCTTTGCTCTTTTCTCCTAATTTTCCCAAAATATTTTTGTATGTCTCACAATCATTTCCTACTCTGCTATTTAGATCCCCAACAATGACAAACTTTTCCTTTTTCGTTGTGTCAGTTGCTTTTTCTAAAGCATCAAAAAATTCCTCCACTTCTACCTATGGTCCCACAGAAGGTTATGGAACCTTCTGTGGGACCATAGGCACAAATAAGTCATTGTCCAATTTCCCATTCTCATATTTGTCCACATCATTCTACTTGACACTGCCTGCCATTTGAGAAGATTAGCATCGTATTTAGTGTTGAATACTATGGCTACTCCTTCTTTTCTTCGATTGTCATTGCCTGAATATATAATTTTGCATTTATTGCTCAGAAACATCTTACCAGTTTTGGTCTTCTTTGTTTCAGTCACCCCTATTATATTGATCTGGTATTTATCTAATTCCTCAGCTAGCTCCATTTCTTTGCCATTCAGGCTTCTTATGTTGATAGTATCAATCTTTAACTCTGGTGATGTTGAGTTGGGGAGTGTTTTCAGATTTGTTCTAGTAGCTGACTTTTCGCTGTTCGCCCTGGTTCCCTGGCGAAAACAACGGGGACCTTGTATAACTGGGCGACACCCCAGCATGAAATTTTGTCATGTTGTACCATCATTTTGTATATTGCTTTAAGCCAATAAGAATACAATTTGGTCAGCTAAATCCCAAATTGCCAGCCCATCCTTGTTCGTTCAGTATCCAGGTAGATACCCAACAGTGCACCACAAGAAGGTGAGGATTGGACATTAAGTCAGAAGCCCTGGTCGGTTCTCTGCATTTCTTTAAAGGCTATGTGGAGGTCTCCTCTCAGTTATATAGCTTTGACCCTTAAGAATAATTTTCATTAATACCAAATACCTTATCAAAATAACAATAATAATAATAATAATAAATAAAAATATATTTCATTGTAAATGTCTGTTTTATTTGAAATTAGATGTACATTTAAACAAAAAAAAAAAAAAAGATTTATTTTTAATAGAACAAAATTTATAAAGATACTATAAATTTTTACTTAATATAAATAATTTATCATCAATGAGAGGAGTGAAATTGCTTATTTCTATATCTGCTCTATATTGCTCTCTTTTGTACATTTTATAAATCCAGTATTTAACGAATGATCCATACTTAAGAATTTGAAAGCTAAAAAAAATTACCGTATTTACTCGAATATAACTCACACTTTTTTCCCAAAATTAAAGCCAAAATATCGTGGACCGAGATATATACGGGGATTTTCGGAAACTAAAGTTTTCAGAAAAAAACACAACTGAAAATGGGTATGACTTACCAAGAAGCTTATATTCTCCATCACTTTTTCCTTGTGTGCAATATCAAAATTATCTACCCAAATAGAGACATCTTCTTTCCCATTATATCAAGCAAAAATTACCAGTAATTTAAGAGTTGAGATAAGTAATGAACAATCTTTGACAAATTACTAATGAGGAGTGAAAGATTTGTGCAATTGTAGGCCAGTAGAGAAAAAGCAGTTATTAAGAAGTGCATATGATTGGTGCAGTATTAACAAAAGATCGCACGCCCCAAACAAAAAGCAACAATTGAATGGAAATGCTAATTCTCTTAAACCGATTTCCATAATATCTGAAATACATTCACTATATATTTCTTAGTTTTAACATGTTCGTGATGGAGTAGTGTCAAGCAAAACCTTATGTTGCACCAGCAACATGTGGTTTTGCTTGGGTCTATATAGCAGTTTCTTTTGGAGGGGAGATGTAATTCATTAGTTAGTGTTTATATTTCCACTTGTCTGTAATTACATTATTTGTTGAGAAATATATTATACAGTCTGCAGATGTCTGTGAATCTTATTCAGTGACATGATAAAACTAATGGTTTTTCGTGTTTCTGCAATATAGTTATTGTTGTGGAGGGCGTATTGTTTACTGCAGGGAGCGAGGAAAATTCATGCATAATATAATTCTTCTTCTTCTTCCTAACATGGAATTTAGGCCATGTGGCCTGTTCCGGTCTCATGCCATCTCTTTCTTGGTCTTCCGATTCTTCTTTTTCCACTTATTTTGTATCTGTATAACATTTTTGGAAGTCTGCTGTTGTCCATTCGATTTAAACGTTCTAGCCATTTTTGTTTATACTGTCTTATGTAGTAATTAATTGGTTTTATTTTCAGGGATTGAAGATTTCTTCATTTGTTTTGGGGTCCCACTTGGTATATCCAGCTGTTTTTCTGAGGAACTTCATTTCTGCTGTTTGAATTCGTTTTTCATCTTTCCTTTTCATGGTCTATGTTTTGCTTCCGTATAGTAGAGTTGGTTTTGACAAGACATTATATAGTCTGATTCTAGTGTGTTTTTGTACCAGGGATGTCTTAAATATATAATCAGTCTATATATAATATAATTCAATATATATATATTGACTACAAAAGCTCATGAAACTCACACTGCACGACACTCCATGGGTTGCTTCCTCTAGTATCCAACAAGTGGGCTCCAAAATGTTTAGTTCTAGCATGCATGATCATAATTCCCCCATTAATAAGATACAACAAACACATATTCAACTGTCAATGGAAAATGGCACCCTTTTTATTTGGTAAACCAAACGCTGCACTTTTGTAAAATATCCCGCCGCCATATGGATTAAGTTTGGTTTAATGAATTTGCTCAAACAGGTTTAGACTTATTCCTTTGTAAGATGATTAAAAAGCATCATGTACTTCAAAATCAATAATATAATTTTCTTTAAATAAATAAAAATTAGCACTAAGAATAATTACTAACAACCTTCACTATTTTCCGCCTGTACTACTTCACAGAATTATGCACTGTGTGAAGTGCAAGTACAGACAAGTTTAATAACAAACCACTGGGAAGAGAGGAGACTTTACAGAGAAAAGAAGTTCTACAGTCAAAAATACTAAATTTAATTTACTCTAGTTATAATGAACACTTTAAAATGATTATGAAAAACCAAAATTATGCTGTACTTGAAAAATTTGTTGTAGAAGCCTAGGCGCAAAATTAAAGGAAAGTAAAAGAAATTCCAGTAAGTCAATTAAAATCATGAAATGTCTGATACCTAACAGAAATCAGTAGTAGTCAGTGATGATACATTAAACAATTATGTCCAAAGGAAGAGTAAACAAAAAAAAATATAATAATTTCTGTCAATAAAGATGTTTTATTTCCATCTGTAATAGTCAGAGTTATGTGGGAGGAATGATCAGTATATCAGTTCTTTTGTCTTGAACTTATTTGTGGGTGTCAAATAAGTTCAAGACAAAAGAACTGATATAAGGCAGATGGTTTCCACTTGAACAGATTTGGTGTTTGGAGTCTGGAAAGTGCTGTTGAATGAAGTGAGATTGGAGGTGCAAGGAAACTAGATCTAGTAAGGAGTAGAGGGGGGGGAGAGAAGCACTTGGTGAGTATGCAGATACCAGTGAAGCAAATGAGTGTGAGAATGTACAAAAAATACCTAAAATAGTATTGCAAAAAGAACCAAAAATGGGATAATTAATATAAAGTGTAAGGATAGCTGTAAGCTTGGAGCCTATTGCATTTTATACATACTAATGCCAGGAGTATTGGGTTGAAAAGGAGGGAAGTTTGTGGTACTGGTTAGTTCTTCTTGGCAAAGTTATCAGTATTAGTGAAACATGGCTGAAAGATTATTATCGCACGGACCATGTAGTCCAAAGAATCATCTTGAAAGACTCAAACTATCCACACAATATCTACTGTATTTTTCCTTCAACCCATTAATAGACAAAGCACTCACAACTGACTGTGGCAACATATTCCAATCATTCACCACTCTCCATGCAAAAAATCTAGTCTGTATACTTTTGCTAATCACACTCCTACTCAATTTCTAGGGATGACCTCTTGTTCTAGCCGCTCAAGCCAAGTGCTGAAATATTTCCTGTGCATTAATAATATAAAACTCTAAGTAACTGCAGAGTTTCTATCATTTCCCCTCTTTTACACCTATCAACCCATAAACCCTCACCCTAGAGAGCATTCCACAGACTACACACCATCTTGGTCACTTGCCTCTAGATCCTCTCCAGTATTTTCTTATCCCCAAGAAATCCAGGACCAGACCTGCACACACTAATCCAGATGTGGTCATATGAAGGCCTAATAAAGAGGAATTATAACTTCCTTATCTTGCTTGTGTGTTATTTGGTAACCAAGTAATACTATGAGATACCTTGGCAATCTCTTCTTCTTCTTAAGTATTCTGCAAAGGAGCAGGCTCTTCTCTTAGTAGCAAAAACTTTCCTTCCACTCTCTTCTGTTCTGAGCCTTCTCTTTCAAGGTTGTGTACCTGTCTCCATTCAACACGTCATCTAGCATTGTTTTCCTTACTTTTTCTCTGGGTCTTTTTTCGTCACTTTTCCTTCGATGGCATCTCTGATGATTCCATTTCCTCTCAGAATATGTCCGATCCAGTTTCCCTTTCTTCTTTTTATCCTCTTTAACAGACTTCTTTCTTCTTCTACTCTTTTTAAGACCTCTTCATTAGTTATTTTATCTGCCCATTTGATTTTTTCCATCCTTCTCCAAATCCACATCTCAAAGCTTTCCAAAATCTTAATTTCTTCTTTCTTCAATGTCCAAGTTGCAGCTGCATAGAGCACTACTCCACAAACATTTTATTAGTCTTTTCTTTAGGTGTCTGTCCATTTTACTTCTGAATAAATTCCATTTTCTATTAAAGGCATCTCTCTTCCCATCGCTATTCTTGCTTTTATGTCACTTTTACATCTTCCATCACTGCTAATCACACTTCCTAGATATTTAAATGTTTTTATTTGATTAAATTTTTCCTCATTTATTCTGATATCCATATTTGCCCCTTTCCTTGCTACTTTAATTACCTTCGTTTTCTGATGTTAATTTTCATTCCATAATTGATACTAATGCCTTGTCATCTGCATATTGTATTGCAAATATCTGTCTACCTCCGAATCTCTATTCCTTCTTCTGAATTCTCCAGTGCTTCTTTTAACATTGCTTCGGAATACATGTTAAACAAAATTGGTGACAGAGAACAGCCTTGTCTTACCCCCTGTCCAATGATACCTGGTTCTGTTGTACCATATATGTCTCTCACCATGACAGTTTGTCCCATGTATAGTGAAATAATTAGCCTTCTGTCTTTCTAATCTATACCAATCCTTTTCATTACTTCCCCCATGTTATCCCATTTTACAAAGTCAAAAGCTTTTTCAAAATCTATATAACAGATATTAACTTCTTTATTCATGTATCATTCTTAACAGTCCAATCACATCTCTTGTTCCCCTATTCCTTCCTGAAACCAAACTGATCTTCTCCAAGAATTTCTTCCACCTTAGATGCAATTCTCCATGTTAGAATTCTCATAAGTATTTTTGAAGTATGGGAAATGAGGCTTATTGTTCTAAAATCCTTGCAGTTCACTGCATTACTTTTCTTTGGTATAGGTATAAATATTAAGGTCATAAAATCTTTTGATAATTCTTCTTTGTTATAAATTAAATTTATTATTTTGGTTATTTCTTCAGTTCCTTTCTTCTTAAGTTATTTCAGGAATTCTGCAGGTATTTCATCTATTCCTTCTGCCTTTTCACATTTTAGTTCCTTAATGGCCATTTCTACTTGTCTTCAAAATCTAGATCATCTTCATTTACCTTCTTTATATCTTCTAATGGCAACTCATTTGGTCTATTTTCCTTGTCATATAGATCTTCAATGTATTCTTTCCATCTCATTAGGATTTTATCTTCTTCAGTTAGGATTTTCCCATTCTTATTTTCTATGCCTCTAGCTCGAATTCCATTTCTCTTGTGATTCATGCTTCTTGCTTTTTCGTACAAAAGATCATACCTTCCCACTCTCCTAATTTCCCATTTCTTCACATTTTTTTTAAGCCAATCTTCTCTACTTCTTTCTGCTTCCCTTCTCAATTTGTCATTCAGGGTTCTATATTGTATTTTCCCTTCTGGGGTGTCTTTATTTTTCCACTTTCTTCTTTCTTCCATTAGAGAAATCATCTCATTAGTTATCCAAGGTTTTTTTTTTTATTCTTATAGCTCTTACATATCCAATTTCTTCTTCTGCAATCTTCTTTATTTTCTTTCTTTTATCCCTCATATTTGTAAATTTAGGGACACAAAAATACACGTGTTGAACAGATTTTATTAATCACTAATAATCTTTATTTTCTCTTTAACTTGTTCCCATTTCTTTTCTGGATCTTCGGTTTTGACAAAACTTGTTTCCTCTAATTCTTTCTCCAATCTATTTACAAATTCCTTGGTATTTTTTAATTTCTCTAAGTTCCATTTTTCCCTTTTCATAGCTTATTTTATCTCCTTTAGTTTTTTCATATTTATTTCTATGAATAGCACATCGCAAGTGCTGATCATATGTTTTACAAAACTGACAGTAAAAAAAAAACTAATGTAGAGAAGCAAGCATAAACAGATACATAATTGTAAATTATGATTATTTTTACAAATTCCTGTCACATTTGTCACAGCAATATTCTAACTATGGAAACATATGAAAGGAAATGGAATTTATACAGTTACTAAGGTGGTTTCCAAAAAGAAACCGAACTTTTGATAGAAAATAAAACACAGGCCAATTATAATTATTCAATCATCATCGTCAACATCAAATTCCTGCCATGTACCCTCAAGGGGTGTACAGGATATGACAGTACTACATGAAAAAATTACATCATTACTAACTTCCTATCTACAATTTTCTTCCGAATCAGTCTGTTACTTGTCAAGACTCCAACATTATCAGATCTTATATTTCTATCATCTAAGGCACTTTGTACCGTATCAATCCACCTATATCTTGGTCTTCCTCTGGGTCGTTTTCCTGCCAACCTGGCAGAGAACACTTGTTTTGCTAATCTTTCCTCTCCCATTCTATTTAAGTGACCATACCATCTGAGATTAGCTCTGCTAACGCATTCCTGGATGCTGATAATGTCAAGTTCTTTCCTAATATCCTCATTTTTAATATGATATTGCCATTGATGCCATCTGTTCACGCCTCTAATCTTTCTCAGGACTCTCATATCTGCGGTCTCTAGTCTTTGGTCAAGTGTTTTACTTCTGACCCAGCTCTCAGATCCATAAGTTAAAATTGGTTTGAACACAGTCTTGTATATAGCTAATTTAGTGTTCCGACTAATTTCTTTCTTATTCCATATGAATTTATTCAATTGACTTCCCACGATACCAGCTTTGCTGATTCTGTTGTCTATTTCTATATTTAGTTTACCATCTTCAGTAAAAATTGTGCCTAAGTAGCTGAAATGTTTTACTTGTTCCACAGGTTCTCCATTCACAACACAGTTGACATTTTCAATGATTCTGCCTATTTTCATTGTCTTTGTCTTTTTATTGCTGACTTTCATACCATATCTATTACAACAGCTATTCAATTTAGTCAGAGAATCTTGCAGACTTGTAGCGGATTTATTTAGAAGTATAACATCATCCGCATAAAGCAAAGAGCTGACATTAACATCTCCAATTTTGATATCAGGTTTAATACCACATTCCTTCATAATGTGATCCATATAGATAATGAATAACAGAGGGGATAATGTACATCCTTGTCTCACACCAGATTTAACATTAAACCATCTTCCTGTACTTCCTTCAATTCTAACTGCTGACTCACAACTCAAATAAAGACTAAGTATTGCTTGATATAATGCCCCATTGACACCATATAACTGCAGCGTATTGAATAGATTCTCTCTTGGCACCTTGTCATATGCCTTTTCCAAATCGACAAAACTTAAATACAGATCTTTGTTATATTCCCATGCTTTCTTGACTATTTGTCGTAAAGTGAAGATCTGATCCTGAGAGCCTCTATTTGGCCTGAATCCAGCTTGTTCTTCACCAAGCTTTTCTTCCACAATTCTTCTCAACCGTTTCTCAAGTATACTTGTATAGATCTTGCCAGGAACACTCAGTAGGGAAATACCTCTGTAATTCTCACATTCAGTTTTATTTCCCTTTTTATATATGGGTACTATGAGAGCTCTACTCCAATCATCGGGAATTCGTCCCTCTGTCCAGGCTTTCTGAACTATGCAGTGCAACCACTGTAAGACTCTTATACCACCATACTTCAGCATTTCTGGTCGAATATCATCTACTCCTGCTGCCTTTCCACATTTCAAGCCTTTGATGGCTTTTTCTACTTCAAGTATGGATATGTATTTCTGACTGCATGCCTGGTCAGTGTTTTTTACCACTGTGCTCTCATCACTGCTTGTTTCATTTAGCAGTTTTTCAAAGTAATTACTCCATACTTCAAGGATATCTTTTTCTCCTGTTTTCATTTCACCTTTATCATCTCTAATTCCTTTTACAGCACTCTTTCCTCCATTCCTAAGCTTGTTCAACAACCTCCAGAATATTTTGCCACCTTCTTGATATTTATTTTCTATATTCTTGCCAAAGTCCTCCCATGACTTTTGTTTAGCTAGTTTTACACACTGTTTAGCTTTCTTACATTTGTCTCTGTATTCTGTAAGAGTAAAAGCTGACTTATTTGCCAGGAACTTTTGATATGCTTTCTTCTTTTCCTTCACTGCCTCTTTAACTTCCTGTGTCCACCAGGGAGTTCTGATTTTTTTATCTTTGCACACAACCTCACCACATGCCTCTCTGGCAGAATCAATCAATGTTTCCTTCAGAGTTTGCCACTGAATCTCCAAGGTTTGATTCCTGTTCTCAAACTCTTTCATTTTCTTTTCAATAATATTTCTGTTATAATTCAAATCATTTATTTCAATCAATATACTCTCCCTCAGCTTTGATACAGTGTTTGGCATGGTCAATTAATTTGTTAAATGAGTTTTTTTATATTGGTTGTCGAGATACTGTTGAGGGTCGTGGTTACTGCCGCTTGAACGTTTTTCAATGGTGTCATATTGCTTTCCTTTCATCGGCAAATGAAGTCAGGAGAAGAGAAAGAAGTCACAGGGTGCTAAATCAGGTGAATATAGTGAGTGATCCAACACACAGCTGCCTGCATCGTGATATTCATGCTGTACATGACGAATTCTTGCTATCAATCGCTTCAAAACTTTGAGATAAAACTCAACATTGACCGTTTGGCCAGACGGAACGAATTCTTTGTGGATAATGCCCTTGGAATCGTAGAAACAAATCAGCATTGTCTTTATTTTTGACTTCTCCAAGCGACTTTTTTTTCAGATGCTCCTCTTCTGGTGGTCTCCACTCAGCACGCTGGCACTTTGTTTCGGGCTCATACTCAAAACACCATGTTTTGTCACCAGTAACGATCATTTCAAGGAAGTTTGAGTCCTTACGAGCAATTTTAATGAGGTCCTGCAGTGTTCAATTTGATACATTTTTTTTGGTCGTTGGTCAACTTGTGGGGAACAAATTGAGAATTCAATTTACGAAGGTCAAAACTCTCCGTCAAAATGTTGTGCATTTTGATGGAGATTTTGGAATCCCCAATTCATCTTCAATCATCTTCATCTCACAGGCGATTTTCGGGTTTTCTTTGATGAAATCATACACTTATTGGATGTTAACTTTGCTCAGTCCAGTTTTTGGATGGCCCAACTTTTTGTAGTCCTCAAGCGTCTCACGACCACTTTGAAATCGCTTAAACCACTCGTAAACTTGAGTAAGAGATAAGCATTCATCACCGTATGCTTTTTGAAGCATTTGATGCTTTTCGGTAAAACTTTATCGCAGCTCTGTGTTTGAAACTCATTTTCCGACTGTTGGTCAAAACATACTGTCACTCTTGGCATTATAACTCGCTTGTCTAATAAAACAAATGTCATAAACAGTTGACACAACACTAATGAAGGTTGCCACGTTCAACAACAAAAAGATACAACAGGTGGTGCCACTGGTTTCTTCTGTTTTTGAAAAGTTAGGTTTCTTTTTGGACAGAGGGTGTAATTACTTCAGGCGACATGTGATGGAGGTGTTACTTTTTTAGAGATTTTATTTTACATGTATATATTTATTCCCCTTGCATTTTATAGGCTCTTTCCCCATGCATAAGTATTTATGTATGTAGCATAGTGAAACAATGTTGTTTCACTATGCCATATACATGAAAACTAAGTTTTCTTTTTATATATTTTATTAACAAGTGTGTGTGTGTAAACACAACATATAAAAAAAAGTTTGTATTAAAACAGTAGTGACCCTATTACTCACAAACACACTCTCACACACACACACACACACATTCATAACCTTAAAAGATTGGGACCTCTGGCATCAAATACAACATATCTTGGAGACTCAAACATTCACAGAAAACTTGGCAAATATTGCTCTGGAAAATCAGAACAAGTTTCTCATTAATCTGTAAGTTCACTTCTTTTTTTTTTTTTTTTTCCCTCCCACAAAGGAAAGGTTATTTGCAAAACTTACAGTGGGTGGGGTAAAGTTTTTTTTTCTATTTTTATCAATTTTATATTTTTTTTATTTATTTTTTACATAATCCCAAAACTCTGCTCTAGATACTAAACATGGAACTTTTTCAAGCCACTTCAGGCCTCCAATAAGTGAATGGTGGTCTCACACTAATGCTGATATTCATCTCCCACCTAAAGACAATCACAAATATCCATGACCTTGGTGGGATTTGAACCCACAACTTATTGGTTGGAGAGTGGGTTCGCTAACCAGACCAGCAACAAGTTTTCTTGCATGCAATACCTGTGTGACAACTCATACCTATGCATTCAATACATGGTTTACTTCTAGCATATTCAGTTACTACTTAAAAACAAGTACCCAAAACATTAACAGTTTGCTTCATAAAACTCACCTATCCAATACTGAAGCAGAAAACAACATATATGGAATGTTCCAGCATTTTTACTTAACTGTCAGTTCAACACAAAGAATAGCTATTCATCTAATCTTCACTCACAATTATGAAGATATATATAAACTTCTGAATAGGAACCTGAACATATAAGGAATCCACAAAATACAGCCATTCATTCATTATATTTTTCCTTATTTCTTAAAGGGAATTATTTCCAACTTTTCCTTATACTCTTCCATTCGTTCCATTTTTATATGCCTCTCTCTCTCTCTCTTTATATATATATATATATATATATATATATATATAAATCTCTCTCTCTCATGTGCATCAGCTGCTTGTTTTTTTTATATCACAGTCGAGCACATGGTGTATTCTCTCAATTGCAACTCCGTGAAATGGCGTCATGACAGCTGGGTATCACAAACAGCAAAGAGAAGTTTTTTTAGGTAATGGTGGACTGGATATGTTTGAGTGTGATGAAGTTTCTTTTCCACTTGATCATTTCATTGCACTCAGTATGAAAACCCGTCTACAGGTATTTTAATTCTTAAGGCATTGAAAGGTATGTAAATCTTGTCAATTCTACACTGCTGAATGATAGGCTGTTTCAACTGATGACAGCCATGAGGTGTGTGGTTAGGCTTAACGGCCTCAGTAGTCAACCACTAATAGCGAAACTACAAGCACTGCTGCTATATTCTTTTTACAGTAAAATTCATTTTAACATAATTTTATCCAAATAATGATATTTTTTAAACATCTTTTACATTTTCAGTTACCTAAATTAATGATAATATTTTCCATAAACAACATCAAGTAAAGAAATTAAAAAATCTTAAAACAGGGTAGCAGGGATTTCGAAGTGCTAGATCAAGGAACTGTATCAGTGGATTTGCTGTAACCAAGATGACCACACTGCTGCCAAATGGTGAGAGTGATTGTGCAGTCTTGACCTGAGTGGTTAAATGTGGAGTTTTCCATTAAGAAGAAATATATGTGGAATTAGAGCTGATAAGTATAACAAACTTGGAAGACTGCTTGCAGCAATGCCATGGCATAAGAAACTGCAATGGTTGTATGTTGACAGAGCATGGGAGAAAGTGAATGAGTGTTTCACGCCACAAAAAAAAAAATTGTGGAGAGAATTCAAAAAGAAAGGTGATCAGCAGACAAATGAACAGTATACAAAGCAAACACAGAAAGGTGACCAGTTTAGTAAGGAAAGCAAATTCAAAGCATAAGAGGAATTAGATGTGTAAGCCAAAGGTAATCTTGCAGTAAGAGTTACTCATGGGTGTAACTAACTGAAAAGAGACCTCAGCACATTCCATAACAATATATGGAGAACTGATTAAGACTTCTCATTGAATGGTTATTCCTTTCCTTTCTTATGATATATCATCTTAATGCAAACAGATACTTAATAAATATTTACTTGGATACTGAAGTAATGAAGTTGGGATGGTTGTTTAATTCTGTAGAGAGGATTTGAAATAGGAAGTGATGAATATTTAGTGTGTAGCAGGATAAGATTGAATTTCATATTGAAAAATAAAGAGAGTGTAAGAAATCTTTAAAACAAATCAAAGTTCACCAGCTTTCACTATAGACTGAAAAAATCACACAGTTTGAAAACAAGAACCAAATCTTGCAGATTCAGTGGCACACCATGAAGAAAACACTGAATGATTCAGCTAGACATACAGTGAGGTAATCTACAAGGATAGAAAAATCAGAAAGTTAAAAAGGCTATCGAGGAAAAGAAGAAAGCATATCAAAAAGTTCCTGGCAAGATAGCCAGCTTGTGCTCTTATAGAATACAGAGAAAATTGTAAGAAAGCAAAGCACTGTGTAAAACTAGCTACACAAAAGTCATAGGAAGACTTTGATAAGAAATAAATATCAGTAAGCTGGTTAAATATTCTGGATGCTAATGAGAAAGATTAGAAATGGAGGAGAGTACTGTAGAAGGAATCAGAGATGATAAAGGTGACATGAAAACTGAAGATAAAGATATTCTAGATGTCTGGAGCAATTAATTTGAAAGACTGCTAAATGAAACAAGCAGTGTCAGCATGGTGGTAGAAAACAGGAAAACATATCCATACTTTAAACAGAAAAAGCCATAAAAAAATCGGACATGTGGAAAGTCAGTTGGAGCATATGATACTCAACAGAAATGCTCAAATATGAAGGTATAAAAGTTTTGCAGTGGCTACACTGCAGAATTCAGAAGGCCTGGCTAGAGGATTTGGAGTAGAGCTATCATATTACCCATGCATAAAAAATAAAATAAAACTGATTTTGAGTAAAACATTTCAGCTATTTAGGCAGAATTTTTAATGAAGATGGAAAATTAAATTATGGAAATAGACATCAGAATTAGTAAAGCTAGTATGGTAGGAAGTCTGCTGAATAAATTTATATGGAATAAGAGAGAAATTAGTCAAGACTAAATTAACTGTATACAAGACATTGTTCAAACCAATTTTAAGTTATATATCTGAGAGTTAAGTTAAAAATAAAATACTTCATCAAGAACTGGAGACCACAGATCTGAGAGTTTTGAGAAAGATTACAGGAGTGAACATGGCACTGGCTTCAATGGGAGCACAATATTAAAAATGAGGATATTAGGAAATAACTTTCCGCTGTTTAATACAGGAATGTGTTAGCAAAGCTAATCTCGGGTGGTATAGTATGGTCACTTAAAGAGAATGGGAGAGAAAAGATTAACAAAGCAAGTGTCTGCCAGGTTGGCAGGAAAAGATCTACAGGAAGACCAAGATGTAGATGGATGGCAGTAAAAAGTATCTTAGAAGAGAAATATATAAGATCTGATAATGTTATAGTTTTGAAATACAACATATTAATTTGGAGGAAAATTTCAGAAATTAGTAATGATGTAACTTTTTCATATATCCTGTACATCATCTGAGGATACATACGATAAATTTGATGATGATGACTAAATAAAGGGATGACACGACTGGAGTCATAGAAAAGCATGAAAGCAAACAGAAGGCAACATTCTTTGGTCTACTATAAGAATCATTAATCTAGGCAAACCTATAAACTTCTGTGAATCTCATCATCATCATCATCAAATTTCTACCATGTCCTCAAGGGGTGTACAGGATATGATAGTACTACATGAAAAATTTACATTATTACTAACTTCCATTTTCCTCCAAATCTGATCTGATAATGTTGGAGTCTTGATAAGTAAAAGACTTATCAAGACTCCAACATTATCAGATCTTATATTCCTATCATCTAAGGAACTTTGTACAGTATCAATCCACATATATCTTGGTCTTCCTCTGGGTCATTTTCCTACCAACCTGGCAGAGAACACTTGTTTTTCTAATCTTTCCTTGCACATTCTGTTTAAGTGACCATACTACCTTAGAATAGCTTTGCTAACGCATTCCTGGATGCTGACCATGTCAAGTTCTTTCCTAATATCCTCATTTTTAATATGATAATACCATTAATGCCATCTGTTCACGCCTCTAATCTTTCTCAGGACTCTCACATCTGCGGTCTCTAGTCCTTGGTCAAGTGTTTTACTTCTGACCCAGCTCACACATCCATAAGTGAAAATTGGTTTGAACACTGTCTTGTATACAGCTAATTTAGTGTTTTGCCTAATTTCTCATTAATTCCATATGAATTTATTCAAGTGACTTCCTACCATACCAACTTTGTTGATTCTATTGTCTATTTCCATATATAATTTACCATCTTTACTAAATATTGTGCCTAAGTAACTGAAACGTTTTACATTTTCCACAGGTTCTCCATTCAAAAATGCAGTTGACATTTTCAATGATTCTGCCTATTTTCATTGTCTTTGTCTTTTTATTGCTGACCTTCATACCATACCTATTACAACAGTTATTCAATTTAGTCAGGGAATCTTGCAGATTTGTAGCGAATTTATTTAGAAGTATAACATCGTCCATATAAAACAAAGAGTTGACACTAACATCTCCAATTTTGATATCAGGTTTAATACCACTTTCCTTCATAATGTGATCCATATAGATAATGAATAACAGAGGGGTTAATATACATCCTTGTCTCACACTAGATTTAACATTAAACCATATTCCTGTACTTCCTTCAATTCTAACTGCTGACTTACAACTCAAATAAAGACTAAGTATTGCTTGATATAATGCCCCATTGACACCATATAACTGTAGCATATTGAATAGCTTCTCTCTCTTGGCCTTGTCATATGCCTTTTCCAGATCGACAAAACTTAAATATAGATCTTTAAGTTATATTCCCATGCTTTCTCAACTATTTGTCGTAAAGTGAAGATCTGATCCTGACATCCTCTATTTGGCTTGAATCCAGCTTGTTCTTCACCAAGCTTTTCTTCCACAATTCTTCTCAACCGTTTCTCAAGTATACTTGCATAAATCTTGCCAGGAACACTCAGTAAGGAAATACCTCTGTAATTCTCACGTTCAGTTTTATTTCCCTTTTTTTTTTTTTATGTATGGGTACTATGAGAGCTCTACTCCAATTATCGGGAATTCGTCCCTCTGTCCAGGCTTTCTGAACTATGCAGTGCAGACACTGTAAGACTTTGACACCACAATACTGCAGCATTTCTGGTCGAATATCATCTACTCCTGCTGCCTTTCCACATTTCAATCCTTTGATGCCTTTTTCTACTTCAAGTATGGATATGTATTCCTGACTGCATGCCTGTTCAGTGTTTTCTACCACTGTGCAATCACTGCTTGTTTCATTTTGCAATTTTTCGAAGTAATTACTCCATACTTCAAGGATATCTTTTTCTCTTGTTTTCATGTCGCCTTTATCATCTCCAACTCCTTTTACGGCACTCTTTCCTCCATTTCTAAGCTTCTTCAACCACCTACAGAATATCTTACCACCTTCCTGATATTTATATTCTATGTTCTTGCCAAAATCCTCCCATGACTTTTGTTCAGCTAATTTTACACAGTGTTTAGCTTTCTTACATTTGTCTCTGTATTCTCTAAGAGCACAAGCTGACTTATTTGCCAGGAACTTTTGATATACTTTCTTCTTTTCCTTCACTGTCTCTTTAACTTCCTGTGTCCACCATGGAGTTCTGATTTTTCTATCTTGCAGACAACCTCACCACATGCATCTCTGCCTGAATCAATCAGGGCTTAGTTCCTGCTCTCAAACTCTTTCATTTTTTCCTGAATAATATTTGTGTATTTTAGTCTACAGTTCGCATCTGAGAGCTGCTCAACTTTTATTCTCTTTAAAACTTTCTTACATGTTCTTCTTTTCAATATGAAATTCAATTTTATCCGGTTAAAGGCTAAATGGTGATCATTTCAATTGCAAATCCTCTAAACACTTTGCTGTCCTCCATCAGTGGGAAAACATCACTATCAACAATATCATAGTCAATGAGACTTTTCTTATTCCTTGCCACGAATTTGTGCACATTTTTATGTTGGAACATGGTGTTAGTAATAACGAGTCCATGTCCTGAGCAGAAATCCCACAAGTATTTGTTTATCCATTATTATTACCATTATTATTAGCTATTATTATTACCACAACCATTATTATTAGCTTTGCTCTTTTCTCCAAATTTTCCCAAAATATTTTTGTATGTCTGACAATCATTTCCTACTCTGCTATTTAGATCCCCAACAAGGACTAGTATATCACATAAACCATTCACTGCCATTTTATGAAATGAGATGATTCATTGATGACTTCTAGAATTGTCAGTGAACCATATCATTGAGCAAACAGAAAGTTGATGATGAACGTGAGTTTTTTTTTTTTTATATAAGAACAGCAATTTTTATTATTAAAAGTAAGCTAGCTTGTTTGATCCATCATGTATTTCTGTTACGAAAGAATATAATATAAAGCATCAATCATGAGAGTAAACATAAAGGACAATGATTTACTTGAACTTAGTGGGGGGGAGGGAACTCAGTATTTAAGAGAATTTTGAAATGATTTGCAAAATATCTGAAAAACAATGCTTGTAATCAATTGGGGGGTTATGCTAATTTAAGTGCTTTACTGATTCAAAATTAAAAAAAAAAAAAAAAAAAAAAACATTTAGTAGCTGTTGATATCAGTTCTCTGTTGAAAGAAACTGAAACAGAATATAGTGATTTTTTTATATTCAGCTGTGATCAGTTTAGCATCAATTTTTTTTTTTTCCATTTATGAACTGAAAAGGATAAATTACCACAGTTTTCTGATAAAAGAATCCTAGATAAC
Organism: Typopeltis vanoorti; assembly: GCF_054136105.1. Taxonomy (NCBI): domain Eukaryota; kingdom Metazoa; phylum Arthropoda; class Arachnida; order Uropygi; family Thelyphonidae; genus Typopeltis; species Typopeltis vanoorti. Next base: position 140,807,399 of record NC_143550.1, on the reverse strand, counting down.
TCATGATACTGCTGACTGCATTCCTCTTGAATATTTTCTTTCACTGTATTTGAATTTTTCTAATTCATTCTTACATCCAAGATATTTTTCTCTTCAGTTTTTTTGCACCCTATCACCTCTTTCCTTTGACATTACTTTCCTACATTTCTGAGCCACATTGTATATTTGCATCTATTCATCTCTGAAACTTACTTTTGATTCATTTCAATATGATATTCATTTTACCCTGTTCAAAACTAAATGATGATCTATTTCCTTTTTGATAAACTATTCCTTATAGTTATAAGTATCTCACTTGTTTTTGTCTTCATCTTGGTATCACCTATCAATTCAATATTTCTGTAATTCCATTAAAAGACTTTTCACTGTTAGCTGGGCAACAACTCAGCTGGAATTATATCTGATAATGAAACATTTGTTTATTGCTAATTCATTACAAAACACAGTTTGGTCAGGTAAATTCCAAACTGTCAGCCCATCTTCATTTGTTCAGTAGTCAAGAAGATATTAAGAATGGGATATGTGAACAATCTAGTTGGTTTTCCGCATTCCTTATAGGATACATGAAGGTCTCTGCAATTACCTAGCTTTGATCTTTATCTGATCATACTATTTCAATATGCCATACAATTTTAAAAATAGTGAATTCATACTCACCATTTGTTTTTCATATTTTCATTTAATAGCAATTCTGATATTGCTATTAAATGAAATTAATAGTTCAATTGCAGTCTCCTGAATATTGCCTTCAGGAGACTGCAATTGAACTAAGTCAAAGACTGCTTCATATAATTCTTGTAAATAATTCTGAATCATTATAATAACAGCAAGTTAGAATTTTTTTTTTTTTGAGGAAATAAGTTAACTTGTATAAATAAGTCAAAAATGATAAAACTAAGACTAAATAAATGACAAAATAATTAAAACATTTTACCTCTTAACAACACAGTTATCACTCCAGCATCAATCAATGCCTTCACGTGATCATCTGTACCTTTTGCAAGACTTCCTATAGTTACTACAGTTTCAACTAAAAGTTCAGTGCTAGAGCTCTCATGTGTCAAAATCTGTAACAATCTTGATTTTAAAATAAAGAAAATTAAAAAGTTATAGTTATCAGTTATTGAACTGTTCACATCTATTAATTTAATTAATGTAATCTGCAAGTTATTTACTTTGAATATTACTGTAAACATATAACGTTTTGGTAAACATATAACATTATATAAATCAAATTACATGAGAAATCAAAACTTCATAATTCAGAACAGAATCATACATCAGCTACTTAATTCTGAATAAGAGTTATATCCATTTTTTAAATTAAAAAAGTAATTAACTTCTGTAATGAAATTAAGTTTTTTTAATTTAAATAATTTAAAAAGCCAATTATTACACAAGTTTGTACATACCATGGATAAATAATCACTATATCTGAAAATATTCATAAATTATTTCTATATCAATATATGATAATTAAACTTCATGCAAAGAACTATTTCAGCCTTTTTTTTTTTTATATAAAAAAGTCTTATAAACTCAAAGAGTCTATACAAGCTTGTCCAGACAGGGTTTTTTAAAAATCCATGCCCGTGGTGAGACTCGAACTAACATCTGTCGGTTGGAGAGAAGGTATGCTACCCACTCGATCAACCAGGCAGCCTCATATGCTTCTCAGACAACCATTATGATTTTTATAAATAAAAAACTATTCTCTCATGGAATTTGCTTTTCATCAACACTTGAAACTCTCACATTTATGTGCTCCTAATAATGTTCCAAAATATTGCTGTCGTTTAATTCCCCCATCCTCATTTTGTAAATCCCTCATTATATTGTGTTATAGTTTTCTCTAGGAAGTTCTTTCATTTCCCATTGATAATTATATTCTTCTTAATAATGAAATGGCTAATTGAACTCAGATTTACCTGATACATCATTTGAACGATCGTCATTTCTGCTGGATAAATGTCTAAGCTCTCAGAACTGAGTTCTAGTTATTATATTCTCATTCTTCAATTTGTTCCACATAATTTGGATCCTTGTCTAATTCATTAATTTTTTAGAAGCCTCCTTATGAAATGGTTTTGAATTTTAATAGCAAATTTCAGATCATTATAATACTTTTCTGCTCACAAAATGTTTATTAATTTCAATTTATTAGCTAACAACTAACCAATAATTGCAAAACAATCCATTTTCATCCCACAATACGACACTGATATTTACTTAATATAAAATGTGTACTAAAGAGTCTATTTTACTTATAATATTAGCATACCAGGGTGCTTAAGGCTCAAAGCTGTATAACTGAGAGACCTCCACATAGCCTTTAAAGGAATTCGGAGAACCAACTAGGGCTTCTGACCTAATGTCCAATCCTCACCTTCTCGTGGTACACCGTGTTGGTATCTACCTGGATACTGAACAAACAAGGATGGGCTGGCAATTTGGAATTAAGTTGACCAAATTGTATTCTTATTGGCTTAAACCACAATATAAAATGATGGTACAATATAACAGAATCTCATGTTGAATGGGGTGTCACCCGGAGGCTCCCGTTGTTTACGCCAGGGAACCAGCACAAACAGCAAAAAGTCAGCTACTGGAACAAATCATGAAACACACCCCCCCAACTCAACATCAGAGTTCAAGATCAGTAATATCAACATAAGAAGCCTGAATGGCAAGGAAATGGAGCTAGCTGAGGAATTGGATAACTACCAGATTAACATAACAGGGGGTTGACTGAAACAAACAAACAAACAAAAAAAAAAAACTGATGAGATCTTTCTGAGCAATAAATACAAAATGCTACATTCATGCAATGACAATCAAAAAAAAACAAGGAGTAGCCATATTATTGAACACTAAATACCAGGCTAATCTTCTTGAATGGCAGGCAATTTCAAGTAGAGTGATATGGGCAAATATCAGAATTGGGAACTGGACAATGATGAGACTTACTTGTGCCTATGGTCTCACAGAAGGTTCTACTAAGGTAGAAGTGGAGGAATTTTTTGAGGCTTTAGAGAAAGCAACTGACACAATGAAAAAGGAAGTTGGTCCATGTTGGGAATCTAAATAGCAGAGTAGGAGATGATTGTCAGACATACAAAATTATTTTGGAAAAATTTGGAGAAAAGAGCAAAGCTAATAATAATGACAAATACCTGTTGGATTTCTACTCAGGATATGGACTAGTTATTACTAACACAATGTTCCAACATAAAAAAGTACACAAATTCATTTGGAGAGAAGAGGCAAGGAAAAAGAAAAGTCTCGTAGACAATGTTATTGCTGATAGTGATATTTTCTCACTGATGCAAGATACTAGTGTACAGAGGAGTTGAAATTGGAAGTGATTACCATTTAGTCTTGAGCAGGATAAAACTGAATTTCATATTTTAAATAAGAACACGTAAGAAAGTTTTAAAGCGAATAAAAATTGAGCAGCTGTCAGATGTGGACTTTAGACTAAAATAAACAAACATTATTCAAGAAAAAATGAACGAGTGAGAACAGGAACCAAACCTTGGAGATTCAGCCAGAGAGTCATGTGGTGAGGTTGTCTGCAAGGATAGAAAAATCAGAACTCCATGGTGGACACAGGAACTTAAACAGGCAGTGAAGGAAAGGGAGAAAGCATATCAAAAGTTCCTGGCAAATAAGTCAGCTTGAAAGACTGATAAGAAGAAAGAAAATAAATATCAAGGAGGCAGAACACGATATTTTGGAATTTGTTGAACAAGCACAGAAATGGAGGAAAGAGCTGTAAAAGGAATTAGAGATGAAAAGTGGAAAAAAGATATTCCTTGATGTATGGAGTAATTACTTCAAAAAATTGCTAAATGAAACAAGAAGTGATAGCACCATGGTAAAAAACAATCAACAGACATGCAACCTGGAATACATATCCATACTTGAAGTAGAAATAGCCATCAAAAGCCTGAAATGTGCAAAGGCAGCAGGATTAGATGAAAGGAAGGTGTTGTGTATATGTCTGAGTTCGGTTGAAAGGACTTGATTATTTTTTTAATTCTGTAATCACTTAGCCATTGGAAAGGAAGGTGTTGTGTATATGTTTGAGTTTGATTGAAAGGGCCTTTCAACTGAACTTAAACATATACACAATACCTTCCTTTCCAATGGCTACAGTGATTATAGAATTAAAAAAATAATGAAGTCCTTCCTCATTCCCCAACCATCTCCTCAGAAATGCCATCATCAAACCTTACATCCATGGCACATCAGAAAAAAATTGTTAAAAAAATACAACCTCCATACAGCTTTTAAGCCCCACTGTAAACTTGCTACCCATATCTGTTCCACCAAAGATCAGTTCCCTCCTCTCTTAGTACCTGGAGTATATAGAGTACCTTGTTCCTGTAAACTGGCTTACTTTGGACAGACAGATCAGCAACCATTCGGTTATAAGAACACAAGTCATACATCTGCAATCACGATTATGGTCAATCTGGCCTTGCAGACCATGTTTTGGATACAACCCACAGGATCTCCTGGAAAAAACCAGGAGATCCTGTGGGTTGAAGTATCACTCGTCTTAGGTTTCTCAGCCGTCTCTTACCTGGGTCTGCTGCCATGTGAGGTCCACTGCCAGTCATCAAAAGAAAAGCGTCTTGAGGTTTTGCCATCTTTTCCCTGGATCCAAAGCCATGAGAAGTCTGATGTTGATCACTAGCATAGTGTTAGATCTCGAATAAGAAATTTTCATTAAAAAAATTAGTTCATTAAAGATCTAACAAGAATAAAATAACAACTAAGAGATACTTGTACTATAGTAGGAAAACAAATTGTAAGAGGAAGCATAAATGAATAACTGTAATGTGAAGTACAAGGGAAAGATGAATTTTGTTTATCTAAATAGAAATTCCGTTTTGTAAGTTGTAATGATCAAATTGTAGTCTGTGTGAATTGTATATCAAGCATAAACAAAAGTCCGAAGGTTGCATGCTAGCAACCCAGTTTAGCGTAATGCCTGAGGAGAAGGCTTATGCGGAAGGCGAATTGAGCTCATGTTCCCCGAAAAGAGCGCTCCTCAAGGAGCAGAGTTGTGACGAAACAGCTTAAGGACACAAGGGAAAGTGCCATGTGAAGATTTCTGCAGCGGAAAAGAGGGCGCAACGGAGATAGAATAAATAAGGATTCGCGAGAGTTTCAATTACTCTCGAGTTTGTTCCTGTTCTTGCTTGGACCTGTGGTTGCTGACCAGTGGAAGAAAGCACTACGATGTCAGACGACGAGCCTTTCCCCATGGATGCTTGATGGGTACCGGACGGACAGTACGCGAGAAGTCGGCGTCCACTGTTTCGGGCCATCGGTAGAAGACCTACCGGAATGAGGCAGCGGAAGAGTTTTTCCTAAAGATGGTAACGCTGACCAGAGTGACCCGCTAAAGACCGAGACGAATGCTAGCATTGCTAAAGTGCAGAGAAAGGCCTTGTCGGATGAACAACATGACCTCTACATGGACGCAACCTGTTGAAGTGTAGAGTTGTATCCAACAAAGGAAGTCGGACCAGGAGGAGACGGTAATCAAACACAGTGATGGTAACGTACAGAACTTTCTTACTTATTTTCCAATTGTATTAGAAGAAAAGGTGAATCAGTTTCTAGTGGAAAGGAAATTAGGGAACTTTGAATGACTAATATGCTTAGCAATTTGTTGATTTTTCATTAGACTGGTTGTCTGAAAACTTATGCACATGTGTGTACCCAAATTAATGTGAGGAGCTAGTATTGTAGATAGAATCTAATTAGAATTTTGTATTGTGAATGTTATGTGTATCATTGATTAACTTAGAGGCTAGAGTTGTTGATTATTTATTAGAATGTTCACTTGTATTCACCAGTTTGATTTAGTATTTAATTGATTAAATTCTTGTGTATGTTTGATCTAAATGTAAGTGCTCTAAGATCCTAATAAACATGTTTTGTTATGTAAACCTGAGTTTTGCCTGAGCATGTGACTAACCTACCACTCATAAAATCTGAACCTATGTGAAAGGAATAAGATAGGGGAATTTAGAATGTTAGAGTCACAACTGCAAACTAAGAATCCTACAGATGTTGTAGAGCTCTAGTAAGAAAAAATAGGCGTTAAGATTCTGGGAAGGTCTCTTTGAACAAGGATTTTCCTGTCTAGGACTCTGACTGACGCAGCCTCAAAAAACAAATTTGTCAGTGTCTGAAAAGGAGACGGCCCCAGAAAGAAGGTCTAGAGAATTCATTCTTAGTTGGTGACTAATTTTCACTTTCATAGGGAAGTTACAAAAGGGTGATTTGAGGTTTTAAGGTTAGAAAATTCTGGAAGGGATAGATCACAGTATAGGGAAGGAAGTTACACTAAAGAAGGCATCAAATGTTTAGAAAAAACAACGTTGTAACAATAGCAACTACTTGTCGTACAGTCATTGCCACCACATCGTTGAATTAAAGGTTAAAGAGGCACCCCTTTCGAGTCATCAGAATTCAAGAACTGGCCTACCAGTCTGGAACTTGGGTGGGGAGGGTGCTCCCCCTAGTGTGTGTGTGTGTGTGTGTGTGTGTGTTTTAGTCAATTGTGACGATGGAGAGTAGAGAATGAGTGTTCAGAGTGCACATGTAGTTAGTATATAGGCCTTCCATGATGAGCCTTCAGAATCCATGTAGATGCCTATATAAGATCAAGCCATGATCACTGTTGAAAAACAAATAAATTTGTTAGACTACAGAGTGTGAGCTAATAAGATATAGTAGAATGTAACAAATGGTGGCAGCTGACATTAGATTGCTGCTTTGGTTAATGTAATAAAGTATTTATAACAGCCAAAAGAAATTAATTTCTCATTAAGTACTGCAATTATTTAACAAGGATATATGTAATGGCCTACATGGTCATGACTTAATAAGTGGAATACTGAGTAAGATTGTTGTGAAGACAGTGTGTTCCATAATGTTGGAAACTGAAAATACTCTTAATAGTTTCATGAGGAAACTTAGACTAACTGACATAAATTACGAATAATTTAATTACTATTTGTTTATTGATCTAATTACCACACAGCCTTTATGGATTTCTTTAAATTATTATTTCCCAAACCATTTGGTAGTTAACACCCCCAACCGGCCATGACATCTATAGACGTCCAGCAAAATCTGGATACGATTCTGTAACACCTATTGAATAACATGGATAAGAAGTGCAATTTGGTCTCACTATTTCATCCACCACAGCCAGTAGAGAGGTTAGCATACAGAGAAATACCTTTCTGACAAAACCCACCATGGGTTCCCATAAAAAAAATAAATCCTTCCCACAGGCAATAAACCAACCTCCTTTAGTTCTAACCAATGTTTTGGAAATAGGTAGACAGCCAGTCTCTACCCTCCTCATCACTGGCGATTGAGTTCAGGACTACAAACAATTTCAAGACTTTGGGAACAAAAGCATAATATACAATGTCACCATTCATGTTCCTAAATTAAATGGTATTATTGTCTAAAACAGTGAAAAATTCACAAGAGTTTATTTTTCTGAGTTGCAGTGTTAAAAATCCTGCTTGCTTATAGCCAACTAACTTGAGAATTAGTTGCAAAAAAAAAAAAAAATGACAGTCTAGCATTATGAAAGGGGAAGTGTGTTACCATAAGGCTACACAGGATCTATAGGTTACCACATGACCTCTAAATAAAGTTCAGGGAACCTATGCAAAAAAACATGGAAAACTCTGGGATAGAGTTATCAGTGATACTGAGCAGCTCATGTCAAAGAGGTTGTCAAACTTCTTAGTTGTAGAAAAAAATTTATATTTTATTAATTTGTTCATGCACTATTCTATAAAATATTTTAATTAAAATGTGTGCTATGAGAATGATATTCAAAATGTTTAAATTAAATCAAACAAACACAATTTACAATTGCAGTGGCTGTTGCAACTTTATTCACATAAAATAAAACCACACCCTGCATAAAGAAGCAAAGACATGTTAAAAACAAATACATATCAAGAAATGAAAAGGAAAAGCATACCTTGGAACAACTCCCATTTGAATAACTGATCCTTTTTGGCGATTGCTTCCTATTACAGAATTCTTTAAATGTCTAAAAGACACATTGTAAAGCATAAAAAATGTGCTCACATACAGAGAAATTGCCAGTGCTGAATATTTTTTTATGTTTTAATGAGAACTAAATCATAAATAACAACAAACTATATAACTTTAAATCGAATTATAAAAATAAGAATATTTTAATTATAATCAATGGCAGCAAAATAATGGTTAAGTTTAAAAAAATAAATAAATAAAATAAAATTAATTAATTAATTAATTAAAATAATAAAAAATAAATAAGATAAATTATCAAAGCTCGAGTATCCTGCAATTCCAATATTGCAGGATGCTTGATTAACTTTGAAAATCAAGTATTACAGGAAATAAATGCAATACTTGATTATTAAAGATATGGAGATAACTTCAAAAAACGTACTGCATAAAAAGTCTATCGACATACTATTTGCAATTACATCAACTGCCCAAATGGCCATGAGTGAAACATATCAAACAATTTTATGCTTCATATCAGTATAAGCATATCCAAATGTTAATTCAATTCCAACAGACACTTTGCATCCATGTATTTACTGATGTGCACACATGTTAAGACCGGTACGGAGGTTAACTGTTGTTCATGCATGATTAAAAAAAACATCTTAATATAAAACAAATATACAGTAAAATCAAACATTTAATTCATAAAATGTAACCAGAAACAAATGGAATGTGCAAAATTAACTTTCAGATTGCTTTCATTGCAGTCAATTTTTTTCTTTTTTAATTAAATAACAGCCACCATTAATTTTTTTGATTAACACTGTAAACGAAATTTAATTTATCAAATCTTGCCTCATTAATTAGAATTTACTAAAATTAATTTAAATTACTGATTAAATCATAACACGAAATATAAGTAAATCTTCATAATCAAGTGAAAAATACAGTGCTATATAAAAGCAAAAATAATCTAAAATATTAGAAGTCAGATGATTTTAATGACAAACTATAAACTACTTACACAATGGCTTCCAGGCATGTCTGTGGATCAGGAGAGAAAAGTCGATCAACATATGTACGACTACTTTCAACATCCTATAGATAAATAGCTGTTTTAATTAAATGTTAAAACATGCAACACAGTCAAATACAAAACCATAAAACTGAAGAGAAAATCAAAATAAACTTTTCTGTGTTAACAAGAAACTCGTGACGGGTGAGAGACAATGCAGGCAGATTAACAGTAAGAGTGGCTCAGGCTTCTTGTGAGCACCGAACAGATGGTCTTTAGGAAATGAGCCATAATCTGATTACAGAAACATAATTATCTTGAAATTGTCTTGGATCTTGATGACAACTTTACATTTTAATTTCTTAGTTTCATGACAATCTAGGATATAAGATTTCCTATGTGAACTTTTCAGCAGACTGCTTTAAGGAATTTCCTTTATATTTTCTATTATTTTTCTTCACACTGAATACTTCCTCTCTTATCTATTACATCATAAAATGCAAAAAAAAAAAAAGGAAACTGTTTAAGTAGTCTCCTCACTAAATGTAATTTTTCTTTGCAATATAAATGTGTGGTTCAGATTGGTCATATTTTTACACTTTGTTAACTCAAGTATATGAAATGAGGAAAGGGAGGATTGTTTTTTGAAATTTATAAGGTAGAATAAATAGACTTAAAGTAAATCTTACTAGAATAATAAAGATTGGCTTAGAGGTTGAGCGGAGTAGGCAGTGCAAGGTTCCACCTACTAGTCAAGTATTTCCATTCTATTCTATATTTACGAATCTGTGATTAAGACAGCCTGCCAGTCCTGTTTGCTTGTGATATAGACAGATATATTTCATATACTCATCGTGTTTAATGTTTGTTGATTATGTCTGTCTATAACAGTTCAAGTTACAGGAGCAAGGATTTTACAAACATCTGGAAGTTTCAGAGAAAATCTGAAATACATAGATATGTCAAACATCTGTGTATTACTAAATAACTTAAGGAATTCACAATGTATACTGGAATATAAATCAAAATATAAAATTAAATATAAAATTTAATTTATATTCCAGTATACGTTGTGAATTCCTTAAGTTATTAGTAATCATGTGCAACCAATGTATAAGTCTTTCTACAAGAATATCTATGTATTAATACTTAAGTGTTGGGAGAAATTCAAGTTAGAAGCTTAATGGAGTGAAACAGCACTGAGAAATGATTGAAATATTTAATTCTTCCAATATTTCATCTCAATCACTGAGACATCATCACAGAGTACAATATGAGACTTAACACACACAAAACTAAGTAAAACACATAGATGAAAGACTTGAGACCTAACTACATGGGGAGCCTTCTGTGGTGACCTGCCTAGGATCTTGAAGTATTTGTGATTCACATATTTTGGGAAATTTTATGCAACCTTTTTTATTTAAATTAGGCTGGTTTCTGAGAGCAGTTGTAGATTCAAAAATATTCTCTTCTAAATTTTCTGTGTGAAGCATGGCCTGCAAGGCCTAATTAACCATAGTAATAACTGCTGATGTATTTTTTGTTCTTCCATACAGATGTTGATAGCATGCAAGGCAAAACATTATGGTAAGTTGAAACTTCGATTGTCTAGAGAATTAAACTGGCTGGCCTTTCTCAAAAGATGCCAGGATACAGAAATGTTATTATTATTATCTCAGACCTCCAGGGAGTCATGAACTCATTGAGGAAGGCTATAAATCACCCAAACAAACTGTCATATCTTTGTAAAGTTATGCATTTTTTTTTGTTAAATTTCTGTACTTTATGCTTTACTCTATATTGTTATTTCAGATGTTATTGAATGATCAAATTAAATTATCTCCTCTATTATATTCAATCTCATACTATTAGATCTCTTGGTTGTGCCTTTGTTAAATTCCTTTATTTGTTGTATACCTTTATCTATCTACCTTACTCATTTGTCTCTCTTAATTCTCTCTTAAGTCTCATTAATTCCTGACTCATGCAACTCTCATTATTTCTCTAACTGTTGGCTGCTATAAACATATTGAATGATAGTGCACCACACTGTTAACAAAGACACTGCCACAGGCCAGAGACAATCCCTTTCTTATAATTCTGGTATAACCCTGTTCTAATATTCGAAAAATTTATTTATTAACACTGCGCCATCCAAAATTATTAGACTAGAGAAGCTTAGTCTATAATAAATTTAGTTTAATCCTTTATCCAAGTGTAAGAAAACAAAGTTTGCACCTGAAAATATCTTCAGGACTGGGGTAAGGTAGTACAACATCGGGCAACTCGTAGCAAAGGTGGACCAAGCTCCGCAAGGAGATGTGTTTTGCATTATGGAAGATACTGAGATAGGAGTGATGTTAGCTTGGTCCACCTTTGCTACGAGTTGCACTACCTTACCCCAGTCCTGAAGATATTTTCAGGCACAACCATTGTTTGCTCACACTTGGATAAAGGATTAAACTAATTTTATTATAGTTTAACCAAGTGAAAAATAAACTTTCAACATCTTTCTCTAAATCCAGAGTAATTTAATAAAAAGGTGGCACACCGTTTGGGAACTCCTATAGGTAAAGATGACCTGCCATTGCTTCTGCCTGGTATCTCCTCATCTGGGCCTAGTTCCCACTGAAGAGACCTCAATAGACGTCGAAACTAGTCTGGGTAGTGGCCCTTCCCTTAATGCATAACATTATACATATCTGCAAAAGATGTGATTTGCATTATGGGAGATATTGAGATAGGAGTGATGTCAGCTCAGTCCACCTGTGCTACGAGTTGCCCAGTGTTGAACTACCTTACCCCAGTCCTCAAGATATTTTCAGGCGCAAACTTTGTTTGCTCACACTTGAATAAAGAATTAAACTAAATTTATTAAAGAAAGGATTTATTCATTAAAAAAATACGGTACAATTATTGATAATGACTTAACTGAACTAATTCAATCATGCAGGTGTAACCTGGGCATTCATAATCTTTCTTAACATGAATCAATATCTAATACTAAACACATTATGAATTCCTTCTAATTACTTAACATTCTTAGGTAATCATTTACTAAATCTTGGTTTGTTTCAGGAACTATCTGACTATAACAAAACCATATATTCAATCACAACACTTTGCAAGTCCTCATACACAGAGTTATAACATTCTATATGTGGATCAGATGCTAAAGTTCTATTACACTTCGAAGGTCCAATAACTTATCAGTTCCTATCTTCGTTACAATCTAACATTTCTGAATACACAAAAGATTTAAAAGTTCTTACATTACCGGGGCTTTAGGATCATGGCTTGTCATTTCTTCCTCCGGTTTACTGCTTTCAGAAAAGACTGGCTAGTGAATATTCACGATTCACTTCCTTCGATGTAGGCAAAGCTGGTCTTCCGGGATCGGTCCACATGGTTCTGCATATCATCTCGGTATATGCTGATTATACCGCTGTGCCGATGCCTATGCTGGTGCTGAATCTTTCTGACTACATAGCTGCCTATGGACATCGTCCTTCTCGACCGCACTTGAACTTCCTTCTCTGGGAACGACAAGAACAAGATGGTAAAAGCCAAAAAGCCTCGAGTTGGCGTTGCCAAGCTCTATATATTCACTGCTGTGTTATTCTCCCTACTATGTCATTGTTTTTACCCTGGCACCTAATTCTTCTGCACTCAATGCTGTCACTCCTCCTTGCGTATCCACAGGAAACTCCCGTGCGCCTTTTAGACTTTGCGTACATGACTGCCTCCGGACATGTTCTTAATCCGCTTATCTCTTCTGTAACTTTGATCTAAACTTTGGCATACTAACATTTTTGCACCCATTTTCAACGTCTGTTGTATTCACAAAGACACTTAATATTATAATACATAAGGAAAATTTTAAATCACGGATTTTATCGTTATTTTACAATCACTTTCACCTTTACCAATATACAAGTATTTCTCCGAGAATTTTGATACTTGTTAAATCTGAATGAAACGTAGTACAATAAATTTCTCCTTCATTCAATATTTAACAAAAATTTCCCCTTCCAAATAAAAAAATTTTCTCAGAAACATTTTTTTCTTTTTATGTCATTCCTGTACTGTTTCTGGACTACTTCATCTGGGTCTTAAATTGTCTCTTGTTTGAGCAAAACCCCTTGTTTCATTTTTTCTTATTGCATATCCTACATCATCTTGTACTACCTTCTGGATACACTTGAATTTTCTGTTGTTATGGCTGTGTTGCACACTATGTGAAGTGTGCTTCTTGAACCCTGGTTTGCTATAGAATTCTCTAGGCCATTCAGTAATGCTAATGAAATTAATGCCAATCGTTCTCAGATGAATTTCTTCCAGGCTCCCTTCTGCATCACTAAGTTCATCGAACAGTTTGACTCTAGATATGCAATGAGCTTCAGAATGATCATTGACTCTTGAGGTGGAGGCACCTTCTGAACCAATCTGATTGCCTATTAAACTTTCTCTAACTCCGTCAATCTACTCGACATCATCTCCACATTGCATTCCTATTTCATGCGAGTTCTTATTTCTGTTCATATACAGTGATCCTTGACTCTCCTTATTTATCCTTCTTCTTCCCAAAAGAGGTACCTCAATCCTTGAGTAGTCACATGAGAATTTATGCTTCACAAGAAAATAGTTTCCAAAAATCAATTGAATGTGTGGGAGAGAAATCCTGGGCAGGACCAATAACTCATGCCAAACACACATTTTAAACTCAGGTAAGTATATTCTCAAGTGAACTGACTTGGTTGCATAAACTGTGGAGGTAGATATTCCTGATAATTTAACTGGCCTTCCAAAATATGAAATTCTTTTTCTCACATGAGGTTCTATCCTTCGAAAGTAATCTCCCGATATAATAGAGGTCTGGGAACCTGTATCTAACAACACGTTGCAATGTATTCCACATATCTCTCCCTTAATTATCATTCTTGAAGAGTGCTCTTGTTTTTGTTGTCCTCTCTCCCATGCTCTGTTAGAATACATATGAGAAGACTGATTAAACCTTGACTCCTCATTATTTCCTCTGCTGGAACGTCTCTTACTGCTAAAACAATTGCGGGCGAGATGCCCAGCCTTGTCGCAATTGAAGCACCAAGGCGGTTCTCTTCCTTCCTTTCGTCCACCGACTTTCTCCGATTTCAGAGGAGACTCTTCGGTATTTTGCGCTGTTACTGTTGCCAATTTCTGCATCATAGCATCCAAACAGTCTAGCATAGGCTGTTGTAGCCTCTCAACTTCCAGACGTATCATCTCAGCAGTCCTCTCGGTCTAAGGGAAAGATAATTCAGAAGTTTTCATGGACACTGCCGCCAGTTGGTTCAGAACAGCATCAAGGCGGTCCATGATGCTTGACTTCTTGCTTTACTATTTTTAGAACCTCATTCATGTCTGTCATACTTTCAGTCAACCGACTGATGTTAACTGATCCTACTCTGACCCTTCACTCTTACCTTGGTCCTTAGTTTTCTCCTTACACAGGTGAGGCTCCCTTTCAGTCTTAGTGTCATTCACGGAATAATTTGCGTCCTTTATCATGTTGATATAGCTGGTAGCAGGTGTGGGACGAATGTCTCCGAGCATTTGCTCTTTCTCTTTCACAGCAATGTAGCATTCCTCGATATTAGTGATCTTTTTCTTGCAGGCTGTCTCCCTCAATTCTTGTTTAACTCCTAGCCTGAACTGATGGAACACCGCCCAGTCTAGGTGAGGCTTATCCTCATTTGAGACGCTTAGACTGTTGGCAAGGGTCAGCAATCGATTGTAAAATTCCGTTACGCTTTCTTTATCCTTTTGCATACTTCTCTGCAATTTCCACAAATTTGGCCCTAAACTTCTCAATCTCGAAAACTGGGAAATTAGCAATTCTTTAAATTGAGAATATTCCAGAGTTTCCTTCAAGATAGGAGAGGAATATAGAAAGTTCTTTGCCTTCCCTGTAAGCTTGCTATGCAGTAAGATGAGGAAATGAAAATCAGTCCACCTGTAAAATTCAATGCAGTGTGAATTTTCTCCAATTTTTTTATTGCATCGATTTTTACAGAGGTCACATCTAGAAAGCTTCTAAAAATAAACTTTATTATTGTAAATAGAATACTAAAAGCCTATGTATAAAGCCCAAAGGGAATTAGCTTGCTCGCGTGCACAAACAAGAATGGCAAAGTGGTAAAGCCAAGGGCAATGCCTTTGCCATCGGAAGGTTATTTGATGTTAGTGCTCTGATTAAAGTGTAAGAGAGCCCTTTTGTTTACACGTTCAATCTTAGACGACCCTTAAGGTCAGTGGAGAAAGGGGGGCAAGATTCAAACATAGTTCCACAGTCTGGTAAAATGGATTAAAGAAATATGAAAGGGAAGAAAGAAGTCAGTGGAAATTTTAGATCAAGAGTCACGAGGAAATATCTGGGGTTCCAAAACCTATATCCAGAGTTTGCATGGGAAGGGACAGGGATTTCAATCCTTAACCGAAGGTTCTGGAGAAGACTGAATATAAGCCTAGGATCTTCAACCATCAGGGTCGACAGTTTTGGCTAGAACAGAGAGAAGTCGAAAGGAGGTAACGAGGTGGAGGTCGATCCAGGGAAAATTATCCAGATCAAAAATGACGGTTACCAGAAGCGATTAACTAAGGAGGGAGCAGCCGAGTAGGACCTGATGCGTTGCTGATCAGACAAATCTGCATGTGCTCTGTACGCTGAATCCCCTTTGCCTGAAGCTCCAAGATGCCGGTAAATCGTGTTCCAGATCCGCCAATCGTTCTGAATGAAATGCCAGTGCTCCGTAAACCTCTAAGGAAAGAACTCAAAACCCAAGACGGAAAAGGAAACTAAGGACTCCGAGACGAATAGAGAAGAAGTGCACAAAAGGCAAAAAGAATTCATGTGAGTCAATTGTTGTATATTATTTTTGTATGTGATGTAAGGAAACTACCTTAATGGCCTGCTAAGTTTAATGTGATGATATGGTTATAGCCTAAAAATAATTAATGCAATTTTATGGTTGGAATTATTAAGTGTATGGATCAGAGCATAGCAAATTCCTAAGAAGTGATTGGGCATAATGTTTAATTGTTAATTGTAAGGAATTCTAAGGCTATATGCTGCATAATTACAGAAAATTATCATAGTGATTCTGTTCTAAATTAGTTGGCTTAAAATAGGAGTCATAAATTATATTGCAATAATTTTGTAGGTTTTTTACATAATTGTGGAAGTAGGCTGTAGAAGTTTGTCATATAGAGTGTAGCTTAAGCTAAAGATATAAGAAGCAACTTCCCTATTGCATGTATTGTATATTCAGTCTTAGTATTTAATAAACATGCTTGTTATTTATATTCAATGAGTATTGCCTGATCTTTAATATGCAATGCACTGTTTCAAAATAAACTCGATCCTGTGAGTGGAGGGGGAACTAAATGATAGATAAGATAAGGAGCGCATAGAGAGCAACGACTGTAATTTAATTAAGAGAGGATTTGGATTAACTAAAGACCTACTGGAAGTACTACTATTTCTTAAACCACAAGGAGGCCTGGTGGCGCAGCTTAACAAATAAATTTCTAGTGTTCTCAGGTATAAGAATATACAGTCACGGAAGGTAAAGTAAGAGATAGAACCAAGAATAAGAAATTAATACAGCATAAATAGATAGGCATAGTTTACAATGCCACAGCAATAGCAACCGTTTACACACCTTCCTTAACTCTATGACATAGCCAAAGAAAGCTAACATATCGTCAGTCTCCTCCCCAGAAAATTGCCAGAAGACTTGCTATGGATTAATGGTCTGAAAGAATTCATCGTCCATTCCAGAACTTGATGGTTGAACCATACCTGTATATTAGTTTATGCTATAATTTTACCCTTTCTCACAAAATTTTCTTCCAAAATTCTTAATACCTTAACTGCCTGATCTTAGCTCAAAACCTACTCACTTTGATTCACCACACTCTTTGATTAAACAAGTAAATCAAGTCCTGTTGGCTGCGCTATTGTAAAGTTATGCATTTTTTTTGTTAAATTTCTGTACTTTATGCTTTACTCTATATTGTTATTTCAGATGTTATTGAATGATCAAATTAAATTATCTCCTCTATTATATTCAATCTCGTACTATTAGATCTCTTGGTTGCGACTTTGTTAAATTCCTTTATTTGTTGTATACCTTTATCTATCTACCTTATTCATTTGTCTCTCTTAATTCTCTCTTAAGTCTCATTAATTCCTGACTCATACAATTCTCATTATTTCTCTAACTGTTGGCCACTATAAACGTATTGAATGATAGTGCACCGCACTGTTAACAAAGACACTGCCACAGGCCAGAAACAATCCCTTTGTTATAATTCTAGTATTAACCCAGTTTCTATTTTGGAAAATTTTATTTGTTAACGCTGCGCCATCCAAAATTATTAGACTAGAGAAGCTCGTCGTCTGGTAGAAAACACTCAGAATGGCACAATATTCAATATTCATATAATTACTATTCGCCAAAAACGTGTCATAATTTTACTGCAGTCGTGGCTATCCCCAAAATTTGAATCGCACAAGTTCTACTTTATAAATGGTGCATTGGGAATATAGATCACGCAAGTTATTAGGTTGACAAGAAAGGATTTATTCATTACAAAAATACAGTACAATTATTGATAATTACTTGACTAAACTAATTCAATCATGCAGGTGTAACCTGGGCATTCATAATCTTTCTCAACATGAATCAATATCTAATACTAAACACATTATGAATTCCTTCTAATTACTTAACATTCTTTGGTAATCATTTACTAAATCTTGGTCTCAGGAACTATCTGACTATAACAAAACTATATATTCAATCACAACACTTTGCAAGTCCTCATACACAGAGTTATAACATTCTATATGTGGATCAGATGCTAAAATCCTATTACACTTCGAAGGTCCAATAAATTATCAGTTCCTATCTTCGTTACAATCTAACATTCCTGTATATACAAAAGATTTAAAAGTTCTTACATTACCAGGGCTTTAGGATCACTCTGGCTTTCTCTTTCTATCATTTGTTATATTCTCACAGCTCATTATTTCTTTCTTCGGTTTACTGCTTTCAGAAAAGACTGGCTAGTGAATATTCACGATTCACTTCCTTCGATGTAGGTGAAGCTGGTCCACGTGGTTCAGCATATCATCTCGGTATATGCTGATTATACCGCTGCGCCAATACCTATGCTCACGCTGAATCTCTGTCTGACCACATAGCTGCCTATGGACATCTTCCTTCTCCGGAAACGACAGGAACAAGATGACAAAAGCCAAAAGCCTCGAGTTGGCGTTGCCAAGCTCTATATATTTACTGCTGTGTTATTCTCCCTACTATGACATTGTTTTTACCCTGGCACCTAATTCTTCTGCATTCCATGCCGTTGCTCCTCCTTTCGTGTCCACCAGAAACTCCCACGTGCCTTTTAGACTTTGTGTATGTGACTGCCTCCGCACATGTTCTTAATCCGCATATCTCTTCTGTAACTTTGATCTAAACTTTGGCATACTAACATTTTTGGACCCATTTTCAACCTCTGTTGTATTTACAAAAACACTTAATATTATAATACATAAGCAAATTTTTAAATCACGGATTTTATCATTATATTACAATCAATTTCACATTTACCAATTTACAAGTATTTCTCCGAGAATTATGATTCTTGTTAAATCTAAATGAAATGTAGTACAATAAATTTCTCCTTCATTCAAGATTTAACACCTTCTCTTAATTCATTCACACTATACGCACATAATATCACTAAAGCAAACTACTCAATTCACTCACTGCTGTGCGAGAAAACCCAGCTCTCACTCCTTTCTTGACTGCAAACAAACTCAACTTCCATGTGTTCTCTCCCCACCTTCCATATAATAAAAAAATTTTGAACAATATCCTATAACATCCATTCAAACATTTATATACCTCTATCATATCACCTCTTTATTTAACCAGAGTTAATCCACATACTCGCAATCTGTCCTAATAATCTAAATCCGGATACAATCATTCTAACTCTTCTTTGCTCCCTTACCACAGCTTCTTTATCCACTTGAAACACAAGAGACCAAATCTATGCACAGTAATCTAGGTGTGGTCATATCATCATATTCCTGATATATATACCCTCTATAGGATTTGATAGTACTACATGAAAAATTACATCATTACTAACTTCCTATCTACAAATTTCCTTCAAATCAGTCTGTTACCTGTCAAGAATCCAACATTATCAGATCTTATATTTCTATCTTCTAAAGAACTTTTTACTGTATCAATATACCGATATCTTGGTCTTCCGGTGGATCTTTTTCCTGCCAATCTGGTAGATTGGCAGCTGTTTTGCTAATCTTTCCTCTCCCATTCTGTTTTTAAGTGACCATACCAGCTGAGATTAGCTCTGCTAACGCATTCCTGAATGCTGATAATGTCAAGTTCTTTCCTAATATTCTCGTTCTTAATATGATATTGGTTTTGACGCCATCCGTTCACACCCCTAATCTTTCTCAGGACACTATGCACAAGTTAGAATTGGCTTGAATACTGTCTTGTATACAACTAATTTAGTGTTTTGATGAATTTCTCTCTTATTCCATATCAATTTATTCACTTGACTTCCTATGATACCAGCTTTGTTGATTCTGTGTCTATTTTCATATTTAATTTACCATCTATACTAAAAATTGTGTCTAAGTAGCTGAAATGTTTTACTTGTTCCACAGGTTCTCCATTCAAAAATGCAGTTGACATTTTCAATGATTCTGCCTATTTTCATTGTCTTTGTCTTTTTATTGCTGACCTTCATACCATACCTATTACAACAGTTATTCAATTTAGTCAGGGAATCTTGCAGATTTGTAGCGAATTTATTTAGAAGTATAACATCGTCCATATAAAACAAAGAGTTGACACTAACATCTCCAATTTTGATATCATGTTTAATACCACTTTCCTTCATAATGTGATCCATATAGATAATGAATAACAGACTGGATGATATACATCCTTAAGATGTATATCATCCCCAGCACCAAAACATATACATCTGTAATAACAACATAAACCGATTTTGTAATATAAAAGTCTCAAATTCTCCTGGATAATTATTCCTCATTAATTTATATTTCAGTTTTTCTTAGTTCTGAAACACTGTGACAGTTCACTTCTGTTGGCATGTAGGATAAACCAACTGTGAAAAATAAGAAGAGGGGAGGGAAAAAAAACTTATACTACACTAATAGCATTATATATCAAAATTATTTAAAGCAGATAACAGAGGTTTAAAATTTGACATCCACAAATGTCTTTGGGTAGTGGTATGTTAAAGAACTGTATTTCACACTGAAGTCAAAACATTTTAAACTTTTTGAGGATTTTTCTGACTTTGTCAAGAATTCAAACTTTTCAAGAGTGGTTTGTTGTC